>NC_088385.1:1755833-2056666 GCF_037993035.2 Macaca fascicularis | reverse complement strand
TCTGTGCATTGACCAAACATGATGAACTTCTGCAGAAACCAGTAAACTGCTTTACAAGCACAGCTTATGTTCCCAACTTAACACTATATATTTTTTTTGTAAGACAGAATTATTGTACGTAGTTCTGAATAACGTTTGTATCTGTAACACTTTTGGACTGCTTAGCGACTCATTTCAAGAATCCCTCACACAAATCAGCTTAAGACTTATAAGAGCAAGTAAAGAAAATGAATTTAGGGTATGTTAAGAAGAGATTTCTGTAAACTATTAAATGTAACCCATTACAGCACTATATAAAATGAACCAGTCTTAATAATATTATGAACCTATTTCCAAGTCCGGGAATGATGAGGCAAATCTTTAAAAACCTAATGTCAAACTTATCAAAGATGATCGGAAGTATCAGTCCCACTAGAGGGCGGTTCCAAGACGGCCGAGTAGGAACAGCTCCAGGCTACAGCTCCCCGCGTGAGCCACGCAGAAGATGGGTGATTTCTGCATTTCCAACTGAGGTACCAGGTTCATCTCACTGGAGCTTGTCCAACAGTGGTGAGCCGAAGCAGGGTGAGGCATCGCTTCACCCGGGAAGTGCAAGGGGCCAGGGAATTCCCTTTCTGAGCCAAGGGAAGCAGTGACAGACAGCACCTAGAAAATCGGGTCACTCCCACTCTAATACTGCGCTTTTCCAACGGTCTTAGCAAACGGCATACCAGGAGACTGTATCTTGCACCTGGCTCGGAGGGTCCCACATCCACGGTGTCTCACTCATTGCCAGCACAGCAGTCTGAGATCAAACTGCAAGGTGGCAGCGAGGCTGGGGGAGGGGCGCCCGCCATTGCTGAGGCTTGAGTAGGTAAACAAAGTGGCCGGGAAGCTCCAACTGGGTGGAGCCCACTGCAGCTCAAGAAGACCTGCGGGCCTGGGTAGACTCCACCTCTGGGGGCAGGTCACAGCCTAACAAAAGGCAGCAGAAACCTCTGCAGACTTAAGTGACCCTGTCTGACAGCTCTGAAGAGAGTAGTGGTTCTCCCAGCACAGAGTCTGAGATCTGAGAACCGACAAACTGCCTCCTCAAGTGGGTCCCTGATCCCTGAGTAGCCTAACTGGGAGGCACCCCCCCAAGTAGGGGCAGACTGACTCCTCACAGGGCCGGGTACCCCTCTGAGATGAAGATTCCAGAGGAACGATCAGGCAGCAACATTTGCTGTTCAGCAATATTTGCTGTTCTGCAGCCTCCGCTGCTGATATCCAAGCAAACAGAGTCTGGAGTGGACCTCCAGCAAACTCCAACAGCCCTGCAGCTGAAGGTCCTGACTGTTAGAAGGAAAACTAACAAACAGAAAGGACATCCACACCAAAACCCCATCTGTATGTCACCATCATCAAAGATAAAGGTAGATAAAACCACAAAGATGGGGAAAAAACAGAGCAGAAAAGCTGAAAATTCTAAAAATTAGAGTGCCTCTCCCACTCCAAAGGAATGTAGCTCCTCACCAGCAATGGAACAAAGCTGGATGGAGAATGACTTTGACGAGTTGAGAGAAGGAGGCTTCAGAAGATAAACTTCTCTGAGCTAAAGGAGAAAGTTCAAACCCATCACAAAGAAGCTAAAATCCTTGAAAAAAGATTAGACAAATGGCTAATAACTAGAATAAGCAGTGTAGAGAAGTCCTTAAATGATCTGATGGAGCTGAAAACCATGGCACGAACACTACGTGACGAATGCGCAAGCTTCAGAAGCTGATTTGATCAACTGGAAGAAAGGGTATCAGTGATTGAAGATCAAATAAATGAAATGAAGCGAGAAGAGAAGTTCAGAGAAAAAAGAAACAAACAAAGCCTCCAAGAAATACGTGACTATGTGAAAAGACCAAACCTATGTCTGATTGGTGTACCTGAAAGTGATGGGGAGGATGGAACCAAGTTGAAAAACACTCTGCAGGATACTATCCAGGAGAACTTCCCCAACCTAGCAAGGCACGTCAACATTCAAATTCAGGAAATGCAGAGAATGCCACAAAGATTCTCCTCGAGAAGAGCAAACCCAAGACACGTGATTGTCAGATTCATCAAGGTTGAAATGAAGGAAAAAATGTTAAGGGCAGCCAGAGAGAAAGGTCAGGTTACCTACAAAGGGAAGCCCATCAGACTAACAGTGGATTTCTCAGCAGAAACTCTACAAGCCAGAAGAGAGTAGAGGCCAATATTCAACATTCTTAAAGAAAAGAATTTTCAACCCAGAATTTCATATCCAGCCAAACTAAGCTTCATAAGTGAAGGAGAAATACAATCCTTTACAGACAAGCAAATGCTGAGAGATTTTTGTCACCAACAGGCCTGCCTTAAAGAACTCCTGAAGGAAGCACTGAATATGGAAAGGAACAACTGGTACCAGCTAGTGCAAAAACATGCAAAATTGTAAAGTCCATCAATGCTAGGAATAAACTGCATCAACCTAACAAGCAAAATAATCAGCTAACATCAGAATGACAGGATCAAATTCGCATATAACAATATTAACCTTAAATGTAAATGGGCTAAACGCTCCCATTAAAAGACACAGACTGGCAAATTGGATAAAGAGTCAAGACCCATCAGTCTGCTGTATTCAGGAGACCCATCTCACATGCAGAGACACACATAGGCTCAAAATAAAGGGATGGAGGAAGATCTACCAAGCAGATGGAAAACAAAAAAAGGCAGGAGTTGCAATACTAGTCTCTGATAACATAGACTTTAAACCAACAAAGATCAAAAGACACAAAGAAGGCCATTACATAATGGTAAAGGGATCAATTCAACAAGAAGAGCTAACTATCCTAAATATATATGCGCCCAACACCGGAGCACCTAGATTCATAAAGCAAGTCCTTAGAGACCTACAAAGAGACTTAGATTCCCACACAATAATAATGGGAGACTTAAACACCCCACTGTCATCATTAGACAGATCAATGAGACAGAAAGTTAACAAGGATATCCAGGAAGTGAACTCAGCTCTGCACCAAGTGGACCTAATAGACATCTACAGAACTCTCCACCCCAAATCAACAGAATATACATTTTTCTCAGCACCACATTGCACTTATTCCAAAACTGACCACATAGTGGGAAGTACAGCACTCCTCAGCAAATGTAAAAGAATAGAAATTAAAAAAAACTGCCTCTCAGACCACAGTGCAATCAAACTAGAACTCAGGATTAAGAAACTCACTCAAAATCGCTCAACTACATGGAAACTGAACAACCTGCTCCTGAATGACTACTGGGTACATAACGAAATGAAGGCAGAAATGAAGATGGTCTTTGAAACCAATGAGAACAAAGACACAACATACCAGAATCTCTGGGACACATTTAAAGCAGCGTGTAGAGGCAAATTTATTACACTAAATGCCCACAAGAGAAAGCAGGAAAGATCTAAAATTGACACCCTAACATCACAATTAAAAGAACCAGAGAAGCAAGAGCAAACACATTCAAAAGCTAGCAGAAGGCAAGAAATAACTGAGATCAGAGCAGAACTGAAGGAGATAGAGACATAAAAAACCCTTCCAAAAAATCAGTGAATCAGGAGCTGGTTTTTTGAAAAGACCAACAAAACTGACAGACCGCTAGCAAGACTAATAAAGAAGAAACGAGAGAAGAATCAAATAGACGCAATAAAAAATGATAAAGGGGATATCACCACCGATCCCACAGAAATACAAACTGCCATCAGAGAATACTATAAACACGTCTACGCAAATAAACTAGAAAACCTAGAAGAAATGGATAAATTCCCGGACAAATACACCCTCCCAAGACTAAACCATGAAGAAGTTGAATCCCTGAATAGACCAATAACAGGCTCTGAAATTGAGGCAATAATTAATAGCCTACCAACTAACAAAAGTCCAGGACCAGATGGATTCACAGCCGAATTCTACCAGAGGTACAAGAAGGAGCTGGTACCATTCCTTCTGAAACTATTCCAGTCAATAGAAAAAGAGGGAATCCTCCCAAACGCATTTTATGAGACCAGCATCATCCTGATACCAAAACCTGAGAGAGACATAACAAAAAAAGAGAATTTTAGACCAATATCCCTGATGAACATCGGTGCAAAAATCCTCAATAAAATACTGACAAACCAAATCCAGCAGCACATCAAAAAGCTTATCCACCATGATCAAGTGGGCTTCATCCCTGGGATGCAAGGCTGGTTCAACATACACAAATCAATAAATGTAATCCAGCATATAAACAGAACTAAAGATAAAAACCACATGATTATCTCAACAGATGTAGAAAAGGCCTTTGACAAAATTTAACAGCCCTTCATGCTAAAAACTCTCAATAAATTAGGTATTGATGGGACGTATCTCAAAATAATAAGAGCTATTTATGACAAACCCACAGCCAGTATCATACTGAATGGGCAAAAACTGAAAGCATTCCCCTTGAAAACTGGCACAAGACAGGGATGCCCTCTCTCACCACTCCTATTCAACATAGTGTTGGAAGTTCTGGCCAGGGCAATCAGGCAGGAGAAAGAAATAAAGGGTATTCAATTAGGAAAAGAGGAAGTCAAATTGTCCCTGTTTGCAGATGACATGACTGTACATTTAGAAAACCCCATCGTCTCAGCCCAAAATCTCCTTAAGCTGATAAGTGACTTCAGCAAAGTCTCAGGATACAAAATCAATGTGCAAAAATCACAAGCATTCTTCTACACCAATAACAGACAGAGAGCTGAATCATGAGTGAACTCCCATTCACAATTGCTTCAAAGAGAATACAATACCTAGGAATCCAACTTACAAGGGATGTGAAGGACCTCTTCAAGGAGAACTACAAACCATTGCTCACGAAATAAAAGAGGACACAAACAAAGGGAAGAACATTCCATGCTCATGGATAGGAAGACCCAATATTGTCAAAATGGCCAAACTGCGCAACGTAACTTATAGATTCAATGCCATCCCCATCAAGCTACCAATGACTTTCTTCACAGAATTGGAAAAAACTACTTTAAAGTTCATATGGAACCAAAAAAGAGCCTGCATTGCCAAGACAATCCTAAGCCAAAAGAACAAAGCTGGAGGCATCACACTACCTGACTTCAAACTATACTACAAGGCTATAGTAACCAAAACAACATGGTACTGGTACCAAAACAGAGACACAGACCAATGGAACAGAACAGTGCCCTCAGAAATAAAACCGCACATCTACAGCCATCTGATCTTTGAAAAACCTGAGAGAAACAAGAAATGGGGAAAAGATTCCCTATTTAATAAATGGTGCTGGGAAAACTGGCTAGCCATATATAGAAAGCTGAAACTGGATTCCTTCCTTACACCTTATACAAAAATTAATTCACGATGGATTAAAGACTTAAGTGTTAGACCTAAAACCATAAAAACCCTAGAAGAAAACCTAGGCAATACCATTCAGGACATAGGCATGGGCAAGGGCTTCATGTCTAAAACACCAAAAGCAATGTCAACAAAAGCCAAAATTGACAAATGGGGTCTAATTAAACTAAAGAGCTTCTGCATAGCAAAAGAAACTACCATGAGAGTGAACAGGCAACCTATAGAATGGGAGAAAATTTTTGCAATCTACCCATCTGACAAAGGGCTAATATCCAAAATCTACAAAGAACAAATTTACAAGAAAAAAACAAACAACCCGATCAAAACATGGGTGAAGGATATGAACAGACACATCTCAAAAGACATTTATACAGCCAACAGACACATGAAAAAATGCTCATCATCACTGGCCATTAGAGAAATGCAAATCAAAACCACAATGAGATACCATCTCACACCAGTTAGAATGGCAACCATTAAAAAGTCAGGAAACAACAGGCGCTGGAGAGGATGTGGAGAAATAGGAACACTTTTACACTGTTGGTGGGACTGTAAACTAGTTCAACCATTCAGTGTGGAAGACAGTGTGGCCATTCCTCAAGGATCTAGAATTGGAAATACCGTTTGACCCAGCCATCCCATTACTGGGTATATAGCCAAAGGATTATAAATCATGCTGCTATAAAGACACATGCACACGTATGTTTATTGCGGCGCTGTTCACAATAGCAAAGACTTGGAACCAACCCAAATGTCCATCAATGATACACTGGCTTAAGAAAATGTGGCACATATATACCATGGAATACTATGCAGCCATAAAAAAGGATGAGTTCATGTCCCTTGTACGGACATAGATTAAGCGGGAAACCATCATTCTCAGCAAACTATCGCAAGGACATAAAACCAAACACCACATGTTCTCACTCATAGGTGGGAATTGAACAATGAGATCACTTGGACACAGGAAGGGGAACATCACACACCGGGGCCTGTCGTGGGGTGGGGGGAGGGGGGAAGGATAGCATTAGGAGATATACCTAATGTAAACGATGAGTTAATGGGTGCAGCACACCAACATGACACAGGTATACATATGTAACAAACCTGCACGTTGTGCACAGGTACCCTAGAACTTAAAGTATAATAACAATAAAAAAAAAAAGAGAATTTGAGATAGAAAAAAAAAAAGATACCATTGTACCTCCACTAGGATGGTATAATTTTTTTCAGTGGCAAGTAACAAGTGTTGGCGAGGATATGGAAGAAATCTGGAACCTTCATATAGTGCTGGTGGGAATGTAGAAAGGTGTAGCTGGTTTGGGAAAAGGTATGGCAATTTCTCAAAATGTTCAATGTGGAGTTACCATGTGATCTGGCAATTTTACTGATAGGTATATACATACCCGAGAAAAATGAAAACATACATCCACACAAAAGCTTGAACACAAATGTTCATAGTAGCATTATCCATAATAGCAAAAAAGTGAACCTAAATGTCTGTCAACTGATACATGGATAATCAGAATGTGACAGAGCTATACAATGACATCTTATTTGTTCCTAAAGAGGAAGAAAGTACTGATGCATGCTACACCATGGGAGAGCCTTGATAACATTAAGCTGAATGAAAGAAGCCAGTCACAAAGTTCTCACACTGTATGATTCCATTTATATAAAATGTCCAGAATTGGCCAATCTATAAATACAGAAAATAGATAGGTGGTCACCAGAAGTTGAGGGTTGGGGAAAGAAGGGAGTGAGTGCTATTAACTATGGGATTTCTTTACGGGGTGATGAAAATCAGTTCTAAAATTGGTTATGGTGATAGTTTGTACAACTAACTGTGCATATGCAAAAAATATTAAATTGCATACTTTGAGTGAAAAAAAAAGTAGTAGTATCAGTCCCACTAAAAGGAAATAAAGTAAGATCAAAAAGACTTTCAAACTATTCTCATCAGTTTATATCTGCTATGCAGAATGTTTTGAATTATTACATGTTTTCATGAACATGGTGGCCTGGTATTTCAGAGTGGAAGGCTCACTGCCACGTAAGACTTTCAGCTAGCTCCCACTAGCTAAACGGTCAACAACAGTGGGCCTAGAATTTTGCACATTCATTTTTTGAGACATATAAGCTCTCTGTTTTCCCAGTGAAGAACAGGTCAGGGATAATAATGATTTCTAAATTTTATTTTTCCACTCTGGCTACCATGCTTTAAAATCAAGCACAAAAAATGTAAGTAACTTTCAAATAGTATCTATTCTAATTCTTTAAATCTACAATTCTGCCACCTTTAAGTTCTTCTGTTCAGAGGAAAAAGTATTTTATCAAATCCAGTGGAAAAGCAGTTGCAACAAAGAAAACATTTCAAAACATTGTTTAGGTAAGTATAAAAATATGATAAAATTACCATTAAATCCTAAATTGTTTAGTAAGTACAGTGATGCTACAAACATTAAGGAATTCAGAACAAAATTTCATTTATTTGCTCATAAGTTAATTTAATTACTTAGCAAATATTCACTGAATGCCCTTGTGCACCAGGCACAGTGGTGGGCACTGAGGATACAACAGTAAATAAGACACAGCTCCTGCCCTCAAGGAGCTTTCACTCTAGGAGACAAAACAGAGACAGTCTCTTAAAGCAATAGGTAGTAAATACGTAAACAAAATGCAGTGTTACTGGAAAAAAAAAACCGGACTAAGTACAAATGCATTTGAAAAACATGAGAGGCCATGCACAGTGGCTCATGCTAGTAATCCCAGCATTTGGGAGGCTGAGGCGGGCAGATCGCCTGAGGTCAGGAGTTCGAGACCAGCCTGGTCAACATGGTGAAATCCAGTCTCTACTAAAAACACAAAAAATTAGCTGGGCGTGGTGGCGGGCGCCTGTAATCCCAGCTACTTGGGAGGCTGAGGCAGGGATAATTGCTTGAACCCAGGAGGCGGAGGTTGCAGTGAGCCGAGATCAAGCCACTGCACTCCAGCCTGGGCAACAGAGTGTGACTCCGTCTCAAACTAAACTAAACTACACAAAACTACACAAAACTATACAAAACAAAACAAAACAAGAAGAGATGCTTTCCCTGACCACTCTAAATAAGGTCCCCTGTTACATACTTTTATAAAATACTACACTTTTTTATTTGCACGATCAAATTTTAAAGTGTATGTTTCTCCCCCACTAACGAGGAAAGGACCACACTCATTTGGTTCAGTAAAGTATTCTCAGTTTCTAGCACACAGGAGGATCTCGATAAACAATGAATGAATAGTGAAATGAATGGACAATAGATAAACTTTTAACAACGCTGGAGTGGCACGTTCTCACTATGGACATCTAATATAGACGACTCTCATTTCTGTAACTATTCTACTCCTTTTTCCTCCACTCATGTTGTAACTTTAAGCATCTATGGCTACTACATGAATATGGAAGAAAACACTCATATGCAATTGTAATATCCCTTGAAAGTGATCTAGGCTCCCACCATTACTTCTTACAGGGAAAATTACTTTTGACAAACACAGTGTTGGGTTGCAAATGTTTTTCCAAAACCAAAAATTTTAAAAATGAGTAACTATATCAGAAAATGCTTGTATTTGAATATCCTAGTATCACAACTCTGTCAGGCTTAGGAGGAAAAACTAACTAGTATCTGTTAACTATGTATACGTAGATAGATATCTATGTATCTGTCTGTCTGTCCATCCATCTGACCATCTGACCGACTGACCATCCACCCACCCACCCACCCATCCATCCATCCATCCATCCATCCACCCATCCATCCACCCATCCATCCATCCATCCATCCATCCATCCATCCATCCATCCATCCATTAATCCACCCACCCACCCACCCATCCATCCATCCATCAATCCACCCACCCACCCACCCATCCATCCATCCATCCACCCATCCATCTGTCCAACATACTATAGAGTTGAACTGTCCAATACAGTAGCCACTAGGCAGATATGGCCATTAAAATTTACTTTTTAAGTAAAAGCAAAATATCAGTTTTTCAGGTGCTCTAGCCACATTTTAAGTGTTCAATAGAAACATGGCTAGAGGCTGCCATCTTGGTAGAACAGACATAAAACATTACCACTGTTTTAGAAAGTTCTATCTGACAGTGCTACTATAAAGACTACAGAGGTTTCAGAAGCCAATAAGCACTTGTGAAGAAAAATGTATACTTATAATATTCACTTTATGCCAAAAAAGTAACTTTTGTTTAGATTTCAAGTCCTTCTAATATTGAGCAGTATTTAGAAATCATATCTGAGCACTAGGAGTGAGCATTGCTACTAAGAAGATAATTTGTTTTCTAGGTATTTGCAGTACCTAGGAAATGCATGTGTGACTATGTGTTTAAGAGAAAAAAGTCATGAATTTAAACAAATGTTTCCAATTCCAATTTAAGATTACAAAGACTAAACCCTTAAAACATTTTTACAGTTTTAAAATTTCCATATCTTCTTGCTTCTAGGAATAAGATCTAAGGATAATGTTCTAAAACCAATACTTTGTTTTAAATAATGCTAAGAAAGTATTTTTCCCCTCCCTCCCTTCCTTCTGGAAACTATAGAACATCTGGTTTAGTAAAAGTGAAAGACAGCATTAGAACTGGATTTTATAGCATATATTTCCAGCAGTTTACTAAAGCTACTCAAGTTATTTTTTTTTTTTCTTTTTTTTTTCTTTTTTGGAGATGGAGTCTCACTCTATCACTCAGGCTGGAGTGCAGTGGCATGATCTCGGCTCACTGCAACCTCTGCCGCCCGGGTTCAAGCAATTCTCCTGCCTCAGCCTCCTGAGCAGATGGGATTACAGGCACCTACCACTGCGCCTGGCTAATTTTTGTATTTTTAGTAGAGATGGGGTTTCACCATCTTGGACAGGCTAGTCTTGAACTCCTGATCTCGCATCCACCTGCCTCGGCCTCCTAAAGTGCTGGGATTACAGGCATGAACCACAGCGTCTGGCCTTTTCATGAGAAAAGCGTGGATGTAAAATGGGAAATAATGTACAGATTAAGAAGCTGTATTGATCTAAGACAGACTCTCAGAGAATAAATAATCCAGTTACAAGAACAATGTCCATCTCATCAACATATTAGGTGACTGTGTTATTCTCAGTTGATGCAAATCTACAACTTCTAGAATGTGAGACCAGATGGGGGAGAGGACAAGAATTTCCTTGAGTCACAGTATTAAAACTTGACATATGTAAATTAGAATTTAACAGTAAGTTTGTCACTACTGAATCAACCAGATACGGTCTATAAATATGACATTTCTCTGGGGCCTTCAACCAACCAGAAGAGCAATGCCTCCCCTTGGTACTATGGAGGGCAGTGGTGGTGACAACAGAAGTACCAGTAGTGGCAGATGTTTACTATGGGTTTACTATGTGTCAGAATCTGTTCAAGGTACTTTATACAGATATCATCTCTTTAATGTGGCAGATGTAATAACTATTCCTTTTACAGCTCAGAGAACTAACCCACAAGTAACCTGCCTAAGATCATAATTTGTAAGTGGTGGAAGCCTAATTCCAACCACAGCTTCTAACTCCACAGTCCACTGTCTTAGCCGTTACGGAATACAGCTTCCCTAAGGTTCTGGAATGACCCTCTGAACTGGAAAGCCACAGTATACAAATTTCTGTACCTAACCTATCACTTCTGCATTTCTCAGACTCGACTTCCCTCACATTCAGTAAGCCTACTTTCAGCTTTGTAAGATTACAAAGAAGTCCTCCCAGATGAGATGAGCAAGCCTGAGGAAAAAAACTGGTTTGAAGGTAAGAATCAAAAGATTGAACTTAGACAGTTTCTGGTTGAGGTATCAAGGAAATATTGGTGTAAAGATATGAAATGGGCTGCTGTCTATTTCATAAGTTTGGATCTCAGAAGATAAAACTGGTCTAAAAATAGAAATTGTGCATGCATACAGTCCCAGCTTTGTGGAAACGTAGCTTGAGCCCAGGAGTTCGAGGCCGTAGTGTGCTACGATCATGCCTGTAAGTAGCTACTACAGTCTGGCCCGGACAACGTATCGAGAACCCATCTCTAAATACATAAATAATACAAATATCTGATGTGATAACAATTCCTAAACTGATGATAATGTAGCTAACATTTCTTTAACACCATGTCGTGCTTCTTATCCTCAAAGTTTTCCCTCAGGCTTTCTCATCTCAAAAAATTGTACCACTATTCTCCCAGCTGGCCACTAGAAATCCAACGGCCATCTCTGTTTTCTCTTCTATCCTTATCCATACATGTAATTCACCAAATCCTTTTAGCTCTACTTCCAAAAGACATTTTAAATCTACCTATTTCTCTTTATCTCCACTGGCACTGTGGAATCTTTTCAGCTATTGCCTGATCTGCCCAAACTCTTGCATAGACCAAGAGTCTCTCTACACGTTTGTGCTGGTATACCTACTAAAAGAGTTTGTACAACTATGATTAAAATATTTTTTTTTTTATATTTCTTTTTTTCTGCTCACAAATGTACTGAGACAGAATGATTTTAACTTGATAAATTTTTTACATTGAAAGTTTAAAGAGTTGCAAAGATTTAATTTCTTGGGTATTAAAGACTGTTTTTTAAAAAAGCATCACTTTTTTAAAGAAAAGGAAATATCCAATAAAATACAAATACCATACTTGATATCCATCATCATCTATTCAAAAACTGTAGGACAAATTATTATTTACATTTTCCTTTTTCTGACTCTATGTTTCCATTCTACTTCTCCTTAGAATTTTATACTAATGTAATTTACTCTGTGCTAGACTGCTTGTGTGGATCTTTTGTACTTTTCTCAATAAAAATATTTATATAAATTTAAATTTGATATTTTAATATTTTCCTGTGGTCATAACCCTTAAGAATTCTTGTGGACTGAGTTATCATTAGAATCACTAGTTATATAGTATCAATCAATCAAAACCAATATACATATTAAGTATTATGAGAAAATAATTATTAAACATGAAGAATACATTTTAATTAAAATGTATCTTATTAAACATATTTATCTTAACAAGATTAATGGGACTTTAATACTTTTATTAGTTTAGATATCTCTTGTTAATATTACTATTAATAGAAAGATAAAGGTTCAAGCTGAGCGCAGTGGCTCACGCCTGTAATCCCAGCACTTTGGGAGGCAGAGGTGGGCAGATCACCTGAGGTCAGGAGTTTGAAACCAGCCTGGGCAACATGATGAAACCTCGTTTCTAGTAAAAATGCAAAAAAATTAGCCAGGCGTGGTGGTGGGTACCTTTAGTCCCAGCTACTTGGGAGGCTGAGGTATGAGAATCGCTTGGACCTGGGAGGCGAAGGTTGCAGTGAGCCATGATCCTACCACTGCACTCCAGCGTGGGTGAAGGAGTGAGATTCCATCTCAAAAAAAAAAAAAAAGGGAAGATAGGGTTCAGCATCAATTCCATTGGTATGTTTCACTGTTATAGATGTAAGCACTAAGAAAGCTCCATCATATAAATGGATAGGAATGGAAGTTTTGCTGTAGCAATATAACTCGACCCTTTGCATTCCTTCAGAATTACATGCCCCAAACCCGACAGTAACCTGTCATCGAAAATCATTTATAATAATCGACCAATTGGCACTTAATTAGGTTTTATTTCAATTCTGTGGAAAACAAAGAATTGAAAACAATCTGACAGACCCATCCATTATCTTAACGCCAATTCGCTGAATGGCCCCTTTGTTAACATTCCAGAGTTTTCCACCTCTGAGGAACAGAGCCCAGAAAGTCAGGAGAGTTTTGTCTGTTGTAAAGTGAGGAGTGCAGAACTGTGAAGGGAAAATGACAAAGGAGAATCTGCACACCTTAGGTGCCTTTTGAGCGGATCAGTTTCAGGGACACGTGTGTTCAGAGGCTGAGGGCCCGTGTCCATGTGCCTTTTGAGCGGATCAGTTTCAGGGACACGTGTGTTCAGAGGCTGAGGGCCCGTGTCCATGTGCCTTTTGAGCGGATCAGTTTCAGGGACACGTGTGTTCAGAGGCTGAGGGCCCGTGTCCATGTGCCTTTTGAGCGGATCAGTTTCAGGGACACGTGTGTTCAGAGGCTGAGGGCCCGTGTCCATGTGCCTTTTGAGCGGATCAGTTTCAGGGACACGTGTGTTCAGAGGCTGAGGGCCCGTGTCCATGTGCCTTTTGAGCGGATCAGTTTCAGGGACACGTGTGTTCAGAGGCTGAGGGCCCGTGTCCATGTGCCTTTTGAGCGGATCAGTTTCAGGGACACGTGTGTTCAGAGGCTGAGGGCCCGTGTCCATGTGCCTTTTGAGCGGATCAGTTTCAGGGACACGTGTGTTCAGAGGCTGAGGGCCCGTGTCCATGTGCCTTTTGAGCGGATCAGTTTCAGGGACACGTGTGTTCAGAGGCTGAGGGCCCGTGTCCATGTGCCTTTTGAGCGGATCAGTTTCAGGGACACGTGTGTTCAGAGGCTGAGGGCCCGTGTCCATGTGCCTTTTGAGCGGATCAGTTTCAGGGACACGTGTGTTCAGAGGCTGAGGGCCCGTGTCCATGTGCCTTTTGAGCGGATCAGTTTCAGGGACACGTGTGTTCAGAGGCTGAGGGCCCGTGTCCATGTGCCTTTTGAGCGGATCAGTTTCAGGGACACGTGTGTTCAGAGGCTGAGGACCCGTGTCCATGTGCCTTTTGAGCCGATCAGTTTCAGGGACACGTGTGTTCAGAGGCTGAGGGCCCGTGTCCATGTGCCTTTTGAGCGGATCAGTTTCAGGGACACGTATGTTCAGAGGCTGAGAGCCCGTGTCCATGTGCCTTTTGAGCGGATCAGTTTCAGGGACACGTGTGTTCAGAGGCTGAGGGCCCGTGTCCATGTGCCTTTTGAGCGGATCAGTTTCAGGGACACGTGTGTTCAGAGGCTGAGGACCCGTGTCCATGTGCCTTTTGAGCGGATCAGTTTCAGGGACACAGGTGTTCAGAGGCTGAGGACCCGTGTCCATGTGCCTTTTGAGCAGATCAGTTTCAGGGACACGTGTGTTCAGAGGCTGAGGACCCGTGTCCATGTGCCTTTTGAGCGGATCAGTTTCAGGGACACGTATGTTCAGAGGCTGAGGGCCCGTGCCCATGTGCCTTTTGGGGAAGCGTTCATGCACTCTCAGGTGTAGGCACACCTCAGTTAGAAGATCTCCAGCCTGGGCTGCTTTAATTGCCCATCTGATCCTCCCCCTTCCAATCTTACCTCCCCCCAATTCATCCTCCACCCAATACCCAGAATGATCTTTTAAAAACATAAATCAGATGATGTCATGCCCTCTTTAAAACTCTTCCATCCCTCTTACGAAGCACAACCTTCTGCCATGGCTCATATAAAAGCCCTGCACAGCTTGCACCGTTCCTGCCCGCCGGTCACATTGGTCTTCCTTAGACATGTTCAGCTCTTCTCCACTTATTACCATTAGAACTGCTGCTTCTGTCCCACTGGTCACATGGTGCGCTTCCTCTCAGCCTTCAGGCTCAGGACAAAGCTACTTTCACAGAGGACCCGCTCTGAGCACTTAATCTAAAATAGCTGCCAACCCTCCAACTTTCAAGAAATGATTGTGTATTTCTGAAAACCTGCTCCTTTGTCATAACTAGTAATTAAATATTAGTGTCTGTGTCCCCATCTGAACTGTAAGGTCTCAGGCAAGACACTAAAGCTACTTTGTTTATCACTATGTATTCTCCAGGACTACCACGGCACCCACTGAGTAAGTAATAAAGATCTGTTGAATGAATGAATGAGCAAGTAAACTAAAAATAAATATTGTTCTTTGCTTCAAAGGTTCTCTACTTCCTTGAACATAAGCTTGAACATGCTTCATTCAGCATGATCTGATCGTGCACACCTATACAAATGATCTCTCTTACTCTCTCATCTTTTTCTCTTCTTTACATAGTTCTTGCCATTCCTATTTACACTCGACTGTAGCTACTAACTACAACTTGGTTTCCTAGACACTCCCAGCTTTCACCTCTGTTCCCTCTACATGGAATACATTGAACATCTTTCACTTCTTTGCCTAATTCTTTCTTTTTAAGACTCAATTCACACATAAACACCTCCTCCAGGAAGCCTGTAGACCTCCCAAATTTGGATTTCAGGCTTGCCCCCTTCCTCTATTCTCAAAGCTTTGTATTCAGACCTCTATCGTGGTAGTTATCAAACAGAACCACAATTATAAGTTCATTCTTCAGTCTTTCCCAATAAACTATAAGCTTCTTGAAGACAGAGGCTGTATCTATTACCTTTTCATGTTCAGCGCTTAATGCGGCATTTGGAAAAGCACAAGATATTTTTTAAATATTAGCAGAAAAAAAGGCATAAGTGACAGTATAATTTTATTTTCAGAGCATCACTGCCATTTAATAAACGATGAGGGAAATGTAACTTAATATTCAGACCAATAAAGAATTATGTTTATAAAAGTAAATAATAAACTGTGCACTCTGGAAATCGCTAAAAGTAAAAAAGGCAGTAAGAAAGACTAAGGAAAACAACTATAGTTCTATCAGTGCACGTCGTCTTCTAGACACACTCCTCTACCAGGTTTGCTTCTGCAGTGGCAACTGTCCATTCTGAAAATGAACTTGGCTGTTCCGGTGGTGGCTGCTGCATATATGACAGGGGAGATTTTCAGCCAATGAAGAACTTTATACATTAAAAAAATGTAATCCTCAAAAATGCTCATTAATGTATAATTACCTAGCAAACCACAGATATAATTTATACTTTACAAGCCAAATAATGTCAAAATGGCAATTTGAAAAAATATCACTGCTTATCACTGAGTATCACGGTTAAAAATGGGGCTTTTAAAAGAAAAATCAAATTCATATGTGCAAATATGTCGTTATTATCATTATTTTTAAAGACAGGGCCTCACTCTGTTGCTCAGGCTGGGATGCAGTGGTACAATCATGGGTCACTGCAGCCTCAAACTCCTGGGCTCAGGTGATCCTCTCACCTCAGTCCCTCAAGCAGCTGGGAATACAGGCGTACCCCATCATGTCCGGCTAATTACAATTTTGTTGTTGTTGTTGTTGAGACGAGGCCTTGCATTGTTGTACAGGCTGGTCTCGAACTCTTGGCTTCAAGCAGTGCTCCAACCTCTGCCTCCCAAAGTGCTGGGATCACAGGCATGAGCCACTGCATCCTGGCCCAGTGAAGATATTTAAATCATTCTTTTAAAATGTTAAAAGAAAATTAAAAAATTTAAAGTTCATAACATCATAGCTGAGCTAAGCATACTGCTCTTTAGCCCCTGGCAATTCTGAGACTTGTTTAGGAGACCTTGTTTACGCTCAGTTTAAGAAAATAGACACATTCAATAAAACACAAAACCCACCAAAAGTTAAACAGAGAAAGGTTCCAGAAACAGAATCCCCACGTCGAAAGGGACAAAGCAAAAGTAAAGGAGCTGTGGGGTTCTCCCCTGTGGGGATCATTCACTTCACCTCTCAATTTGCTTGCACAGGTGAGGGGCACCTTCCTTCATTAGGTCATCACACAACTTCTCTAAATTTCTAGCATGGGCTCCGTGTGGGGCAGCATGTATTAGGAACGAGTAAACTGTGAGGGATCCCGTGAGAATAAAGAAAAGGCATTAAGAGATGTTTTCTTATGGGAGTTCTTCCTTGTTCGAACTTTGGAAGGTTCTACATCTTATTTTAATAAAGTTATGGCTCCCATACAATTTTACTTTGCTGTTGGAGGAATTAAGAGATGTAGATACCCTACCTTTATCAGAGAAAGTCATTCTTTCCCAGAAGCTAAATTTAAGTGAGAAACAGGTAACTTTTGAATCTGAGAAAGAAAATAAGAATAATATTCCTAAACAAAAAAGCCTCATTTAAGGCATTTCAAAAGAACATCTGCAGATTATCTCAGTACATATAATTAACATACATAAGTAAAATTAACAGCGGAGCTAAAAGACAGGAACAGATGGGCTGGGCGCGGTGGCTCATGCCTGTAACCCCAGAACTTTTGGAGGCCGAGGTGGGCGGATCACTTGAGGTCAGGAGTTCAAGACCAGCCTGGCCAACATGGTGAAACCCCGTCTCTACTAAAAATACAAAAATTAGCTGGGCATGGTGGCACATGCCTGTAGTCCCAGCTACTTGGGAGGCTGAGGCAGGAGAATGACTTGAACCCAGGAGGCAGAGATTGCAGTGAGCTGAGATCACGCCATTAAACTCCAGCCTGGGTGACAGAGCAAGACTCCATCTCAAAAAAAAAAAAAAAGACACGAAAAGATAAAAATAGTAATAAATGGGAGAGGAAAGGACAGTAGACGAAGGTTGTAAGGCTTCAGAAGTGTAAACGTAAAAGCAATTTCTTCATACCTCGAACCACTTAAAGTTCAAATAACTGGTCTCATGCAATATTTCACGCAACAGCTTCAGATAGGCAGTGAGTAGCAGAAAGGCGGAAAACAAGAAAACAGAAAAGGAAAAAAAGCATGCAATCAAAAGCAAAAGATATACAGCCACTTTGGGAGACAGTCTGGCAGCTTTTTCCAAAACTCTTACCATATGATCTTACCACAGAATCCGGCAATCACACTCACAGTTATTTACCCAAATGAGCTGAGAATTTATATCCACACCAAAGTCTGCATGTGAATGTTTACAGCAGCTTTATTCCTAAGTGCCAAAAACTGAACGGCACCAAGATGTCCTTCAGCAGCTGAAGGAATGAGCAAACTGTGGCGCATCCACACAATGGAATACTACTTAGAGATAAAGAGAAATGAGCTATCGAGCCACAGAAAGAAGAACCTTAAATGCAGATGCTAAGTGAAAGAAGCCAAGCTGAACAGGCTACATACTATATGACTCCAACTATCAGTAAAGGAAAAGGCAAAACTACAGAGGCAGTAAAAAGATCAGGGACGGGGGAGACGGGGGAGGAATAAATCGGTGGCGCATGATACTTTCAAGGCAGTGAAATTACTCTGTATAATAGTGTAATGGCAGATACAGGTCACTACACATTTGGCAAAACACATGGGACTGTGTGCCACAAAAAGTGAACCCTAAGCTATGGACCACACAGTTATAATGTATTAAAACTGGTTCATTAATTTTAACAAATACTACACTAATGCCATATGTTAACAATAGGGGAAACTGAGGTAGAGAAAGGAGTAAATGGAAGCTCTTTGTACTTTCTGCTCAATCTTTCTGTAAACCTAAAAACTGCAAAGTCTATTAACCATAAATAAAACATACCCCTAAAGCATATTATAATCAGTTCACACAATAGCCTCAAAAAGGAAAACACATAACAGAAGTCTATAACCCATAGTGACATGATCTATTATTAATTGCCAAAGTCTCTGCATGATCTCTGATGTTTAATACTTGTCAATAAACAATGAGGCCAAAGCAGAAGAAAAATCTTTATTTGAAAAATAAAGGAGAGAATATAAAAAGGGTAAAATCAAGATAAAAGAAAATTCCTCCCCACCCTTGGGTGACACAATGGCTGTCACCGTCCCTTCTCTGGAGCTCTCCACTACCCAAGTTCCAGGTGACTGTGCATTAGGAACGTATCCGACGAAAGAGCAGACGAGGTATTCATCTAGGAACAGGGTACTGAAAGGCACTCATTCTGCAAAAGGTTCAATGATCTCTCAGCTTTGCTAACGAAGTTGGTCTTTCTACACTTGACACTAAAGAAACCATATCTTTGCATCCCACAGAGCTATGAAGGGGCTCCCTGGGGAACACGCTATGTCTGCCTTGGAAACGTGCCCTTCTTTACTGTACCTACCTTAACTCAAAATAACACCAGTGGTCTGACCAAGGGGTTCCTAGAAAGATTCCTGTCACCCTCTCATTGAGCATTTTTTCCCTCTTTAACATTTATATTTCTCCCACTAAGAAATGGAAAGGAAACAATTACTGCAAAATTAAGTGCTATGAACCTATGTGTCAGATGGATTTGAAATCTTAAATCACATTCTCATAATGGGAGCTGGGATTATAACCTTCACTTGTTAAAACTATTTCTTCCATTCACACTTCCCATCTGTAGTTATTCATGAAAAGTCAATGAAAAGTCAAAAGCAAGAGTACGGAGATCTTAAAAGACGCAGGAAATACGTCGAACAAGCACCACAAACTGCCGCGCAGAGCTCTTCGGCAAGCCCCTCCGAGGCTGCGACAGGCTTATCCGGGACTCGTGTACGGTTTCTACGTCCTTCACACTCACTATTAACCTCAACTTGTTACAACCTCAACTCTTCTCTTCAGTGAGGCAGGGTATGAAATGAATAAACTATTAGCTATTTGGAATTAACGTTTTTCAGTCAGAAATGTTTGTGTCTTTTTTTTTTTTTGCCAGGCACGGTAGCTCATGCCTGTAATCCCAGCACTTTGGGAGGCCGGGGCGGGTGGATCACCTGAGGTCAGGAGTTCGAGACCAGCTTGACCAACACAGTGAAACCGCAACTTTACTAAAAACACAAAAGTTAGCTGGGCGTGCTGGCAGGTGTCTGTAATCCCAGCTACTTGGGAGGCTGAGGCAGGGGAATCGCTTGAACCCGGGAGGCGGAGGTTGCAGTGAGCTGAGATCGCGCCATCGCACTCCAGCCTGGGGGACAAGAGTGAGACTTCGTCTCAAAAAAAAAAAAAAGTTCGCGTTTTTCTTTCCATTTAAAAGCCAGGGTTGTGCCCAGTCTTGTAGCAAACAGATAAGCTCCATTTCACCTCATCCAATATATTAGCACATGCTACATAAATATATATGGGATCAGACCTAAGTTATTAACGCAGAGACTGCTGTGTTAACATAAGTCAATTCTCATACAACTTTATTTCGATTCTTATTTAAGAAACAGCAGACAAGGCATTTATCTAGGAACAGGGTACTGAAAGGCACTCATTCTGCGAAATGTTCAATTCTCTCTCAGCTTTGCTAATAAAGTTGGTCTTTCTTTCTACACTTGACAGAAAAGAAACCATATCCTTGTATCTAATACCGCTGTGAAGGAACTCCTTGGGACTTATACTCTATGAAGTGCTTTTGAAACCCTATAAACATACAATATGTGTAGTTTACCTAAACTATACTGGTTGTGTTTTACCGTTTGGTTAACCAGCAGCATTGCTTGGAACTGTATGAAATAGCAGACCTGTTTTTCAGCATTGGTCCTGGCTGATTCCTCTTGTGCTAGCACCATTTCCCGCTCTGCAGTTATCTGTACACTTTCTCTTAGTGCTTCTTCCAGCTCTTCAATCCTGTCATCCTTCTTACGGAGACTGTCCTAGAAAATGATGGAAGACTAGGTGAAGTAGATTAATTACTTAACCCTTTAAGGAAGGGCTGTTTACTTATTCAATGTCCTTCCCATCAGAAGCAAATCCAACAAGATATCGTCACAGAGGACACAATAAAGAAAGCAAGGAAAGAAAAGAAGTAAAGGAGGCTGAAGTAGTATATTATTAAGAGCCAAGCGTCAAGTTAGTCAAGCAAGATAAACGTGAGGAATTTGCCCTCTGTAACAGAGAATAAAACTATGTTAGACAGCAGAGGTGGCAAGGGCTTGATTATCTAAAAGTACAAAGTTGTTTTCGAACTACTCTCTAAGCATAAAGCCAGCTTTGATGAAATGATAATTAGATTGAATATCAAAACATTCTCTTTTCCTGCAGTGAAGCCGAGATGAGAAAAGTGCAGTAAACAGCATGATCTTTCAGATTATATTCTTCATAGACAATTGTTGGCAAACAATTTCTTAAGAGATATTAAAAAGCAAGTGACGCATCCTCATATTTCAAGAATGTGTGGTTTTCTCATAATCTCATATGGGAAAACCAAAAATGACGACTGGATGTAAGTGACTGGTCTGGCTAAGAATGAGCCATGTTATTAGCCAACCAAGCAATCCCCAGCCCTGATGTTCCACACAAGTTTAAAACGCAGCTTCTGGAGAGGCGGATGCTGATCTCTCGGAAAGTCAAACAGAATCCTACAGAACGCTGAGTTCATGTAAGAGGAGAGATGTTAAGAGGAGTTCAAGTAGGATGGAGAACTGAGTCATCAGGTTATTGGAAGCACTTCCTTCTTCAACTTCTTACGAAACTAGAGGATTAAGAATAAAGTGCTTCCTCTTAAAATATATATAAAAGAACAAGACTTGCTAAACCATTCTCCAATTTTCAGAACACTCATATCAGGAAAAGATACCTAAGAATTTTTTCTTTTATCTGAGAAACTCAATTATACTGCAGTCCACTTTTGTAAGGCCTTTTTGACAACTTTACCTTCAAAAATCTAGAACTTGAAATCCGTCAAAGATAAGTCAGATTTTTCTCCCCATTTTGGAAGAACAGCATCATGATTTCACATTCTTCTTAATAAACAGTTGATAAATCTTTTGCTCTCTCATTTTTCTAAACTTTAAAAAATGAGAGGAAAAACTTCACATTTTGGTGATGTACGTTATATTCATGTTAAGAGAAAAGTTTTCATTCTTCTCAGAGAACTGTGGTTCTTCACAGTTATAAAATACTGTGATCTATTCCCATCAGTAAGGTTCTGTTTTGTGCAGGGCAGTTTAGCTGTATCAAACAAAACAAAACAAAACCAAAAAAAACGCTCTCTGTTGAAATCTTTGTTCCCTCTGTTGACTTGCCATGAACAGCAGAGTACAGCGGAGGTTTTTAAAGAATGTCATGCAGAGAGACAAGGGACGATGCCAGTCAAAACAAAGGCCAAGGTGGCTTCTTCAGAATCAAAGAAAACTAAACATAAAAGAAGGATTATGAAGTAAGAGATGGATGCAATGATTAGTTCAGTCTTCTCAAACCCTCTAATGAATGAGAATGACCATATTTGTAGTAATATGGGATTCTAAAATACAGATTGCTGTAAGTATAAAGAAGCATAAAGAAACATTATTAACACATAAAGTTGAAAATGTTTCTCATCAGCTCCTTGTGGAAAACTCAGTATTATGTCTTTGTGCGGTCTACCCTATCCCACTCTTCAACTGTTTCTTGGAAGTCTCCTGAGAGGCTTCTATTATCTAAATTGAGGCTCAAACAGTTAATTCCAAATAACTTCCCAGGAATCTATTTCAAGCAAACAACTTTACTTGTACATCTGCGTGGGGTAAAAATAGCTTTGTGGCTGTATCAATAAAAAACTTTTAGGGAGAAAATGATGAGTAATTTGTCATAATGCAGAGAATCAAGTTTTCATAATATTTCATTGTGAAACTCATTTCATAACTTTATCGGAAACCAGCAGTGAAACTAGAGTCTGCCACACGAGCTCAGTGTTCACGGCCTTATTTAAAAAAGGATTTCTGGAATTAATCGCAAAGCCTGGTTCAAAATCTTTCTTAATAATAAGGATGAAAAACAAAAGCCAAGTGACACTACAAATAAAAGGAAACGGCTGATAAGTAATATTTAGGTGATATTATAAGTTACATTTCAATGTAAAGCTGAGTATGGAATCATTTGCTTAGTCTAAGGCAACTGAATCAAACTAGGATAGTATAATGCAAGAGAATGAAGACAGCAAATACCTCTCTCACCTTTATTTACAAAGTCCAGAATTACTTAATCTATCGAGTGGGTAAAATCTGGCACCAATTTTAGTTTTGGAATCTTGAGAGATCTGCTAAAATAAACCAAGGAAGTTTCTCTTGTGTTGAACCACAGCTTGAATCTCCTATTTAATTTAATAAAATGTTGAGCCAGTGTAAGAAATAAACAGGAAAGCCTTTGAGTGCTACAAATACCAGGGTAGCAATAGCACTGCTAGGTAACATTTATAATCATTCTTTCTTGCCTCGCTCTTGCGAAAAGACTAAATCCATCATTTGGTGCTTAGATGATAATATGAATACTCTTTTTTTAAAGTTTAGAACACTAAGGGAAAGAAAACATCTTGAAAACTTTTAGAAAGGCCAAAAACGATCACTTGTCAAATCAAAAAATCAGAAGACATTGGAGTTTTTAAAGGCAACACAGGAAACTAGAAGACAATTTGAGTAATGCTTTCAAAACTCTAAGGGGGAAAAAATGATTACCAATCTAGAATTCTGTATCTAAACTACCAATCAAATATGGGAGTTGAATGCAAAATCCCCCCCCAAAAAAGGACCTCACTCAGCGACTCTCTCAGGAAGCTACTAGGGTATACTCTATAAAACGAAGAGGTAAACCTGGAAAGAAGATGTGGGATCCAGAGAACAGGAGCTCTATCACAGGTGAGTGGTGAAGGGAACCATAAGGATGACACAACCTAGAGACTAAGTACACATTACTTAGCAGAGAAAGGAAATTAATTTTTCCTAGAAAAAAAGCAGATGTACAGATTATCTGAGGGCAATTAATAAGGGCTGATGTATTTTTACAGTAGTAATGATACTGGGAGGAATTTTACGGGTGTAGAAAGGAATCTGGGAACAGATACTCAAGACAGGAAAAACAAAAAGGAAAACTAAGGTACACTAGGAAAAACCAAAATGTAAATCATAATATATTATGTGCCTCAGTTTTAATAATGTAGACCTGGAGATAATTATGTTGGAAGGATAGAAAGAAGGAATTGTGTGTTGGTCTGTGTAAAAACACTAATTCCTCATCATCTATGATAAGAAGTCAACAGATGATGCTCAAATAAGAAAAATAATAGAACAATAATATAAAAATGTCATTTGGAAAGATAAAAATAAACGACAGTAGAAACCACCAAAAGAGATGAAAGTGGTCATCTCAGAGGAAGAGGAATCAGAGTTACACAAGGATAACAGAAGTGACTATTATTCTGAGACATGTAAGTATTATTTGTGTAAATAATATAAAATATATATTGTCCTGATATAAAATCAAAAGCAAATTGAAAAATATCTTAAAAGAGCATCTTGCACTGCAAAGAAATCAGTAAGGATATAAAGAGACCTTCTGGAAATAGTTACAACTGTCATTGTTTAGGTAACAGATACTCTCAATATGTAAGTTAACTGTTTACTGTGAAAAGAGAAAAGCAGACCAGGCAAACACATCTTCAGGCAGTGCTCATGATCAAAAGAAAGGTAAAGAGAACAAAACACGTATGGATTATACATCACTGTGTTCTTCAGCTTTTTATTCAAAAGTCCTATGAATTTCTTCATAGCAATATTTTACAGAAGTGGGTCAGAATTATGAGAAATTCCTTTCAAGTCTTTTGATAACCATGGGATAGTCTAAATAAGAACATTTTTAAAAAGGGACAATATTATCACAATAAGTTCTTCCATAAATTCTGAAGATCCTGAAGATAAATCTCAAACTTAAAAAGAAAAATCTCTGATCTGTCAATGCCAGACTTTGAGTTGAAGAAGTGACAGTTATCACCAGCTTCCTTGAAACTGAATGAGACAATAAGATGTCATATTAGACTTGAGAAGGTATGAAATGCAACAGAGTTCACATACTTCTGCTCTCAGGACCACATCTGATTGAAGTAAGGGGATGTGCTAAAACCCCTGGAAAGTGCTTCCTGGTGGCTCAAGTGCAAGAGGTATCATACCACGTGTGGCCCGAGGCTTGGAATATATGCTTTACATGTTAAAGTGTATTTTCTCCTTCAAAAAGTCCACATTCACCAACCTTCATGATAAACTATGAGACAGTAAAAGCCATTCTGAGTCTGTAATGCTGAAGGAATCTACATATACTATCTATTATCCCTAACTCCTCCTCTCCCTATATTCCTTAGGTTTGAAGGATCTGAAGCATCTGGAAATTAGGAAGCTGACTTACTGGAACTAAATGTAGCTGGAGATTACGGTATGACATGCCACACTTAATCTGTGAAAACCATACCTGTTGTTTACAGGCATTCTTAATCTGCTGCTAGCTTAGAAGAAAACGTTCTTCTTCAGTTAATATACTATTTGTACCGTCCGATGCGGGAGCCACTAGCAACAAGTAGCTACTGAGCCATTGAATGTGGCTAGTCCAAATTGAGATGTGCTATAAACACACACTACATTTCACAAACTTAGTCTTAAACAAAAGAAGGTACAACACTTTTTTAAGAATTTTCATACTGATTATATGCTAAAATAATATTTTGGATATATCTGATTAAAGAAAACATTATTAAATATCATGTTTCCTTTTAGTTTTTTAAATGAGACTATTAGAAAATTCAAAATTATACATGTGGCTCACATTATATTTCTACTGGAGAATGTGGCAGTAGTTAGAGCAGTTTTTACATATGAAATAAATCTATAAAAGGCTATATGACACATCATGTTTTACATACATTTTTAACTCTTTTCCCAGCTTACAGGCTATCAGCAGACAAATAGGAGTTATATAGGTGATAAACACCAACAAAAGCTCCAACAGTACCCAACCCTGATAATTACCATGGTGATAATATTAATAAAACAATTTAAAATAGCGTTTACTACTCTAACAGAGAAAACCAAACTGTGGATTTAGGGGAAAAAATCAGACTATGGTAGAGCACCTTAATACTAAAAATATAAAATACTTGTAATCATTGTTTATTGTTGTATTAATGAGTTACTTCAAAACTCAGCAGCATAAGACAACAGTGAATACTGATTATCTCACACAGACTGTGTGGGTCAGGAACTCAAAAGCAGCTTAGCTGAACAGTTCTGGTGCCAGGGTTTCTTATGAGGTTGTAGCCAAGATGTCAACCAGGCTGCAGTCCTTCGCTTCCACTTAGACGGCTGGCGAGGTGGCGCAGCTATTGGCAAGAGGCCTCTGTTCCTCTCCACGGGGCGGCCTGAGTGTCATTACAACACAGAGGCCGGCCTTCGCCAGGGCCAGGGATTCAGGAGTGCAAGGCAGCTGCATCAGCGTCTTTTGGATCTAGCTTCAGAAGTTGGCGCCATCACTTCTGCCTTCTTGTACAGTTCGTGAGACCGATCCTGACAGGGTGCGGGAGAGGACCACACAAGGGCATGCACACCAGGAGGTAAAGGATGACTTGGAGTCAAACGGAAGGAGGGTGTCACACAACCTGAGGATGTAGCTCCAGTATAACAAAACTGGATTACCGATGAAGACCAAATTCCTTCTCAAAGACAAATGCCTGTTAGGCTAACAGGACCTCTACTACAAAAACACAGCTGCCGGTATGAGACTGTATTAAAATGGAACCCGAACATACCTAAAATCTAAAGGCAGATATTAAGGACACTACAGAATTGAGGTATGGCTCAGCATTTCACTGAATGTGAAACCAGCAAAACACGCATTACATCAGGAATTATTCAGAATAAACTCTGCGAATGAACTGAATTCTAAGATATTTTCTTGTGACTATGATTACAAATTAGAGTAATTCAACATATTCATAAATAGTTCAACACCAAGATTACTCAGCGATAGGCCAATCATCAAAGTTCAACTGAAAAAAAATTGGGCAAATGTTTTAAGAGATATACAATGGAGGTTCATGAATAAGCTTAGTCATCACATTTGAGTGAACCCTCACATTTGACTGTTGGGAATCAATATTTTTTTTTTTAAGAAATATGAGAATGAAATACTCAGAGTCTATTGGCCCCCAATGAATAAAGACCCTCCTTCAACTCCTGTTTCCTCATGAATTTTCATTATAACTGATTCTAGTCTTACAGTAGACACGGGAAAAAGTTTAAAAAAAAAAGCCAAAAACAGAGTCCAATTGTAAATTATAACTGTGTATTTCAAAATTGTTTTTGAAGAAGTAGATTTCATCAGAGTGAACAGGCAACCTACAGAATGGGAGAACATTTTTGCAATCTATCCATCTGACCAAGGGCTAATATCCAGAATCTACAAAGAACTTAAACAAATTTACAAGAAAAAAGCAAACCCCATCAAAAAATGGGCAAAGGATATGAACAGGCACTTCTCAAAAGAAGACATTTATGCAGCCAACAGACGTATGAAAAAATGCTCATCATCACTGGTCATTAGAGAAATGCAAATCAAAACCACAATGAGATACCATCTCACGCCAGTTAGAATGGTGATCATTAAACTCACACCTGTAATCCCAGCACTTTGGGAGGCTGAGGTGGGTGGATCACGAGGTCAGGAGACTGAGACCATCCTGGCTAACATGGTGAAACCCTGTCTCTACTAAAAAAAAATACAAAAAAAATTAGCCGGGCCTGGTGGCGAGCGCCTGTAGTCCCAGCTACTCAGGAGGCTGAGTCGGGAGAATGGCGTGAACCTGGGAGGTGGAGCTTGCAGTGAGCCGAGATTGAGCCACTGCACTCCAGCCTGGGCGACAGAGTGAGACTCCATCTCAAAAAACAAAACCAAACCAAACCAAACCAAAACAAAACAAAACAAACTCAGGAAACAACAGATGCTGAAGAGGTTGTGGAAAAACAGGAACCCTTTTACACTGTTGGCAGTGTAAATTAGTTCAACCATTGTGGAAGACAGTGTGGTGATTCCTCAAGGATCTAGAACTAGAAACACCATTTGACCTGGCAATCCCATTACTGGGTATATACCCAAAGGATTATAAATCATTCTATGATAAAGACACATGCACACGTATGTTTATTGCGGCACTATTCACAATAGCAAAGACTTGGAACCAACCCAAATGCCCGTCAATGATAGACTGGATTAAGAAAATGTGGCACATATACACCATGGAATACTATGCAGCCATAAAAAAGGATAAGTTCATGTCCTTTGCAGGGACATGGATGAAAACATGTCCTGGAATATAATTCTCAGCAAACTAACACAAGAACAGAAAACCAAACACCGCATGTTCTCACTCATAAGTGGGAGTTGAACAATCAGAACACATGGACATAGGGAGGAGAACATCACACACTGGGGCCGGTTGGTGGGGTGTGGGGCTGGGGGAAGGATAACATTAGGAGAAATACCTCATGTAGGTAATGGGTTGATTGATGCAGCAAATCACCATGGCACGTATATACCTACGTAACAAACCTGCACATTCTGCACACAGAACCCAGAACTTAAAGTATTTAAAAAAAAAAAAAAAAGTAGATTTGAGATGTTTTCACCACAAAGAAATGATAAGTATGTGAGACGATGGATATGTTAATTAGCCTGATTTGATCGTTCCACAATGCATATATGTATTCAAACATCACCATACATATGTACAATTATTATTTGTCAATTAAAAATAAAGCCTGTAATCCCATCACTTTGGGAAGCTGAGGTGGTTGGATCACCTGAGGTCAGGAGTTCAAGACCAGTCTGGCCAACATGGTGAAACCCCATCTCTACTAAAAATACAAAAATTATCCAGGGTGGTGGTGCACACCTGTAATCCCAGCCACTCGGGAGGCTGAAGCAGGGAGAACTGCCTGAACTGGGGAGACAGTGGTTGTAGTGAGCCAAGATTATGCCACTGCACTCCAGCCTGGGAGAGGGAATAAGACTCTGGCTCAAAAAAATATATAAAATAAAATAAAATTTTAAAAATTTCAAAGGGGAATTATTAGGTTGGTGCCAAATCAATTGTGGTTTTTGCCATTAATACATGTACTGTTTGTAGATAAGCCATTTTATAGCACTCATTAATTAGAAAAAAGCATTAAATTGGCAGCCTAGGGGAATAAGACTAAGTAGAGAGAGAGTTTTATTTCATTCACCTACCCTACCTTGGTTATTTCACTCTGCTTAAACACTTCAGGCAACCCCGAATTTAGAATGCGCAGCGTGTCACAGACATCTCACTTAACAGTTATCCGGAGATAGTAGAAGAACAGGCTTTATCATTTTAAACATTTCATATCACCTAAAATGAAAGCAGTATCTTTAGAGTTTTACTTCAGCTGCTATTAATCACATTTGCACTCACCAAAACGAACCCAGACCATTTTTCCCACCACTAGATTACGTAACTGAAGCCTACTTTTGCCAATCTCATATATTTGCTGAAATCAAATAAGAATACTTCCCTCACAGAGTATAGGGTTCACGGCAGGAGGTCTGTGTGACTACTTTGAGGGGTCTGGTAGAGGGAGAAGAAGGAAGACCTTTCAAAGAATTCCTCATCTCCTTAAATAAGAAGACTCCTGTATTCAAAGAGACGAGGGCAGAAGTTGGGGCAGCCTAACTACAGCTTCACTCAGGCAGATTAACCGGGAGAGGCTGGACTCTACAGCAACTCTCACGATACCACTCCCAATACATCTCTCAGAATTTTACTTCTTGGCGTCAGCTCTGTCAACACCAAACTACACAGCAATGCAGCTGTAAGACTCTAGCCTCCGTTGCCTTTTAAAAAAATTTTTTTTAGATGGAGTTTCGCTCTTGTCGCCCAGGCTGGAGTGCAATGGCTCGATCTCGGCTCACCGCAACCTCCGCCTCCCAGGTTCAAGCGATTCTCCTGCCTCGGCCTCCAGAGTAGCTGGGATTACAGGCAGGCAGCGCCACGCCCGGCTAATTTTGTATTTTTCGTAGAGATGGGGTTTCTCCATGTTGGTCAGGCTGGTCTTGAACCCCTGACCTCAGGTGATCTGCCCGCCTCGGCCTCCCAAAGTGCTGGGATTACAGGTGTGAGCCACTGCGCCCGGCTAACTGCCTTTCTTTCCAATCAAACGTTCAATCAGAAAAGCAAAGGCAAAGGAGAAACCACAATTAAAATTTAATTTGTTGTTCCCTCAGAAACTGTTAATAAGGCTGTATAGTAACATAAAGAAGAGCTACTTGATAACGGTAGATCTCACTATGCTTTTGCCTTTTTCTGCAGCAGAAAGGAGGCCAATTCCGATTTCACAGAGATTACCCAAAGCAACAATCTCCCACATTCTCTCCTCCCTCTCCCAACTCTCATTCTGACATGGTAACGGAAGTCATTTATTTGAATTAATAATAAGAGCTGCTGCCTTGGAAGTAAACACCACTTACCAGATAGACTTTAACCTGTTCTGAACGATATTAATGTTAACTGCTATCCATTATCCTTAATGTAAAGAGACAGTAATTCTTTATTACCCTCAACCCCACTGCTTATTCTGCCTCCCTCTTCCCCATCCCCCAAGCATATATACACATCCAGAAGATTTCATTAAAATCATTCAACATGTCAGAATTCATTTACCAACTTCTCAGATGCTTTGTGGGGAAAAATACTGAAGCCATATGCATTGATGAAGTGAAAGCTAGCATAACACAGAGACAGAATTTGGTTACATACCAACTACTTTAAGGCAATACTGTGGGTTAAAATTTAAAAATATTCTCTGCCTCCTTCTCTTTAAAACTCCTCAAATATCTCCCCTCAGTTAGAGTGCTGCTCTGTTATAACCTCAATTGTTAAAAACCAAAGTCAAAACAAAAGCAGATGTATTTCATTAAATAAACAGAAAAGTACACATATAAAAATGATGCTTTATATCAATGAATTTTACAGAACATATAGCACAAATATCCCATATAGACTGGGAAGGTTCTCATCTTGAAAATCATGGTAGCTGAGTATGAGAAACTTGGGCAAGGACATGTGGTTTACCTAATCCTAGGACACTATAAATCTTTGATCTGTAATGCTTATAAAAAGAACAAGCATACGTTTTCAAAGTCTTTACCGAAAATTCCCCAAAATAACTTTTCCTTAAAATAACAGACACTGATGTAGTCCGTAAGAGGCTGACTTTTGCCTCTGAGGTCTTAGAAAACGGACTATTTACATACCTGATTCTGTTCTCTCAAAAAATAAAAGGATTAGTATTCAGTGGCATAATAAGGCAACTATAATTAACAACACTTTGTTGTACATGTTAAAATACCTAAAAGAACAGAATTATAATGTTCCTAACGCAGAGAAATGATAAATGCTTGAGGTGATGAGTGCCCTAATTACCCTGATCTGGTCATTACACATTGCAAGCTTGTATCAAAACATCACGCATACCTCGCAAATATGTGTAACTATTATGTATCCCTTATAATTAAAAATAAAATTTAAGAGAAAAAGAATCTCACTGGAGACTTTTGCTTCCAAATGCAAACCAAGAAGAGCTCACACAACACAAAGGAAAGGAGTAAACCATTCATCTCGCTGAGAACGTAGTGTCCGCTTTTTGATAATTTTAGTGCCTAAAGTAATTTTATTCATCATTTTATGGAGAGCACGTTAGTCCTATCAATAAACAGTCTTTCAATAAATTTCACTGCTATTAAATTGAACTGACATGTGGACAGAGGGAAAAGTACTATAGAGTCCATTTCAAACACTGCAGAATTTTAAAAAATAATGTTAACCCGTGATTTTGCTTTTTTTCTAAATGGTAAAAAATGGCCCAGTTTGAGATAGGAGTTTTTAAAAGCTGCACACAATTTGTATAGATGCTTCACCTGCAGTAAAAGAGAATTTTCACGCGTAATTTCAGCAACTATCCACAGGGATGTAAAAACAGATGCTGATTTATAGGCAAACTTTTCCATTGTGATCCGTTACTCTAACATTCATTAAGAACACCATAAAAACTCACCTACGACAATATTCTATACAGAAAAAGCCCTGTTTTACTAAGAAAAAATTTTTATTAAAAAGGAAGAGGCCGGGCGCGGTGGCTCAAGCCTGTAATCCCAGCACTTTGGGAGGCCGAGACGGGCGGATCACGAGGTCAGGAGATCGAGACCATCCTGGCTAACACGGTGAAACCCCGTCTCTACTAAAAATACAAAAAACTAGCCGGGCGAGGTGGCGGCGCCTGTAGTCCCAGCTGCTCGGGAGGCTGAGGCAGGAGAATGGCGTAAACCCGGGAGGCGGAGCTTGCAGTGAGCTGAGATCCGGCCACTGCACTCCAGCCTGGGCGACAGAGCGAGACTCCGTCTCAAAAAAAAAAAAGGAAGAAATGATACAGGGTTAAACATTTAAATAGGTGAAGGAGAAGTTCTAGAAACAGGAAACCAAAATTTATTTTTGCAAAAACAAGAACATTAATAAATTAGATGTACCCAGCATGTGACAAATCACATACTATTTCTAGAAACAGTATTTCTAAAAAGATGTCAGACAATCTTAATTTTTATAAAAGGCTTTCTTAAATAATTATCCTCCTGGCAAATCTAAAAATGAAGTATAAGAAGTGTTCATCTCAGAAAGGAAAAAAATCTCTTATCAAAATGAAGAAACTGTTTTTGTAGACAGAGTTAAATCAAATTACAGAGAAAAACACAAATGTTTCGTTGACTATATATCTAAGAAGAGAATATGCTTAAATATATGTAAAGCTGATTTTCCCCGTCTCTATTTCCATTGTTTCACTTTCTTTGAACTTTATTCTTAATATTCATTGGTCTTGGGAGAGCTGACTCAGCACCACAGCGTTCTTTCAGCAGTTCCATTAATCTCTCACAACAACCTCTTTCAAGGTTAAATTCAGATACTTATCTTTGTTATAAAGAAAAACAAAGCCCCAAACTACTATTGATAGGAGCCTCCTTTCAGTCCACTCTACTTTGTATTATTAGGATGTGACTAAAACTTATAGCCTTGCCGAAAGGTATATCTGAGTGTTACTGCTCAAAGAATTAATATTCTCAACTAAGGGAAGATGGCATTTCCCGTGTTAAAACATACAAGGCTCTTAAAGGACAGCCTACGGAATTTTAGAGAATATTTATTAGGATGCTGAACTGAATATCATTCCATTTCAAAAAAATTATAACTAAATTAAATTTTATTATTTATAACTCAACAAGTACAGCTATAATTAATGAACCTATGTAAAACAATGTTTAAGAAAAACTAAAAAGAAACTTTAAAGCAATTCTTCACTTAAGGCAGACATAAACTAGTTGAGAAGGGAAAATTAAATTGGTTAAGTCACACAGGCAATTATAAAACAATGTATTGAAAAGTATGTCAACAATAAAGCACGATTAAACATACAGGCTAAGGAACAATGGGTAAGAAAGTAACAAGTCCAGGTAGAGTTCATCAACAAAAGTTAATTTTAAGGCAGAATCTTTATGTAGTAAAACTGGAAATCCACAGGAAAAAGATTCTGCGTAAGTAGAAGAGTATACATTAGGAAAACAATGTGTTATATTCAAAGAACACCAACACCGTCAGCTTGTGTAAAACAGAGAAGCCACGCATCCAACCTAAAGATGAGGTTAAAAACAGAGAGCTTGGTTTCATAGGAGGCTCCAAATGCCAGGTGCAATGGTCTGAATCAGATCAGATCAGAATCAGAATCAGAATCTGAATTTTGTGTGCCCCCCAAAAAATGTGTATGTTGAAATCTAATCACCAATGTGATGGTATTAGGAGGTGGAGCTTTTGGGAGGTCATTAGGTCATGAGAGCAGAGCCCTCATGAATGGCATTAATGCCCTTATAAAAGAGACTGCAGAGAGCTGCCTTGCCCCTTCCACCATGTGAGGACACAAAAAGAAGGTGCTACCTATGAACCAGAAAGTGCGCCTGTACCAGACACCAGATCTGCTGCTTCCTTGATTGTGGACTTTCCAGGCACAGAACGGTGAGAAATAAATTTCTATTGTTTATAAGCTAGCCAGTTTACAGTATTTTACTATAACAGCCCAAACAGACTAAGAGACCAGGCTAAGATGCATGTGACTGAAAGTTCTTGACATCGATAGATACAATTAAAATCTATAAACATTTATGAAGTACCAACTATATGTAAAATACCAAGACATGATTCCCAAGCTCAAGTATGTGGAGGAACCAGCACACAAGTAGTATATAATACAAAGTAATATAAAATAAATCCCAAAATCAATGCAGACACAAACGAATGAAATTACAACGGAAGGTATGATTAATTCCAACTGTGAGGATTTAAGCAGCTTCACAAGAAAAAGCATCTGACCCTTAAAAGATGGGTAGGCTTTCAAGAGAAAGCTTTTTTTAATCCCCAAATCACCAACAGTCAAATCAGCTAAGACTAGGCTTCTATACGTTTTAAAGGTTCTTGCTGTTGCTGGAATTTACCTAATTTCAGTTCTGTGTACAGCAATTACTATAATTAAAATTACTGTACTTGTATTATAACACATCTTTTGACATTCAGCAGAAATGAAAAGTTGTAGTAAGTAATGTAAAGTATAATCCATGCATTTTGGAGGCCAAGGCAGAAGGACTGCTTGAGGCCTGGAGTTCAAGTCCAGCCTGGGCAACATAGCAAGACTCAGTCTCTACTTAAAATAAGAAAAAAAAAAAAAATTAGCCAGGTATGGTGGCACACCCCTACAGTCCCAGCTACTCCAGAGGCTGAGGCAGGAGAATTGCTTAAGTCCAGGAGTGTGAGGCTGCAGTGAACTATGATCATGCCACTGCACTCTAGCCTGAGCGACAGAGCGAGACTGTCTCTAAAAAAAAATTTTTTTTAATATAAATAAAAACCGCTCTCCACCACTCTCACAGAGCCCTTACCAGAATGTGAGCTTCTTGAGAGTATGAAGCTTGTCTTGTGCAACATTATTTCTAGCATAGAAAACTGCCCAGCACAAAAAGGCATGAAATAGTGAGCAAACACTCTCTGTATGACTCTTGTCCTACTCCAATCATTCTCCAAATATTGCAAAAAACAGTATCCTGAAAATGCAAATCAGATCCTGTCAACTTTTCGCGTAGAATGTTTCACTGCTTGTAAAATCTAAATAACTTTTCATGGCCTCTAAGGTCCCTTTTGACCTAATCCTTACCTATTCTCTACTTTGAAAATGCCAAGCTTTTCACTGCCGTATGGATAACCTCAATTTTAAAAACTGTTTTCTCCACTTTTTATATGGCTTTTTCAGATCTCAATGTCATATCCTTTGGGAGGACTCCTCTGATGTCACTACCTAAATTTGTCGTCCAAAACATCTCCCTCCCCCATCATCTATCACAGGGTCCTGTTTATTTCTTTGTAGTACTTACCCTGGTTGATATTTACTTATTTGTTTAGTTTTATTGTTTTTCCATGAGACAATGTTCCAGAAGGGCAGAGAACATGTCTTTTCACCACTGTATAACCAAAGATTAGCAACAGTGCCCGACACTTAGAAAGCATTCGATAAATTTATATTGAAAAAATGAAAGACATCTCAAGTATGTCTAAAAATGAGTAAAATTAAACCTTCTATACTTGAAGGATACAGACAGGTCAAGGTTCATCTCTAGGCCTAGGTATAACTCTACTGATAATAGCCATATTACATCATCATGGCTTGAGGATTTGAGTCAAATCTTTAGAATGATCAACTTTATTAGCTACATCTTTTTTATTTTTCCTTTTTTGAGATGGAGTTTTGCTCTTGTTGCCCAGGCTACAGTGAAGTGGCATGATCTCGGCTCACCGCAACCTCCACCTCCCAGGTTCAAGGAATTCTCCTGCCTCAGCCTCCCGAGTAGCTGGGATTACAGGCATGTGCCACCATGCCCGGCTAATGTTGTATTTTTAGTAGAGACGGGGTTTCCCCATGTTGGTCAGGCTGGTCTTGAATTCCCAACCTCAGGTGATCCGCCAGCCTCGGCCTCCCAAAGTGCTGGGATTACAGATATGAGCCACTGTGCCCAGCCTGATCAGCTACATTCTTAATTAAACTATGGGTTTAGGAAGTCAACAATATGAGAACATAATATCTGCATTCCTAAGTTCAGGAAAAATGCCTGAGCTAACTACCCTGTAACGTTAATTTTGGTAGTAAGCCATCTTTAAATTCAAAAGCGTACTTATTTCAAAGGGATGGCAAAGTGAAGTGGGTGATTAAAAGTGCTGAGAAATAGAGTGTCAATACATTTTTTAAATAAAACTTTTATTCTGAACGAATTACAGACATACAGAAAAGCTGCAAAAACAGAACAGTGCCCATCTACTCCTTATTCAGGCTCCTGTAATGTTAACAGCTTACAAAACTATAGTAAAATGATCAAAACTAGGAAATTAACATTGGTTCAATGCTATTTACCCACCTGCGAACCTTACTTTCATTGTTTTTCCACCAGTGTCCTTTCTTTCTGGATTTTTTTTTTTCTTAGGGTCTCACTCTGTCCTGTAGGCTGAAGTGCAGTGGTCCAAACAGGGCTCACTGCAACCTCAAACTCCTGGGCTGAAGTGATTCTCCCTCTTCAGCCTCCCAAGTAGCTGGGACTATAGGTACGCACCACTATACCCAGCCATCCCTCTTCAGCCTCCCAGTAGCTGGGACTACAGGTACGCACCACTATACCCAGCCATCCCTCTTCAGCCTCCCAGTAGCTGGGACTACAGGTATGCACCACTATACCCAGCCAATTCTCTGTTCCCTTTCCTGAAATCTGCTTTAGTCCAAGACCCCACAATTCATTTAGCTGACATTTCCCCTCAAATCCATCTGTAACTGGCTCAGTCTTTCCTTGTCTTTCATCATCTTGACATATTTAAAGTGTACTGCTCAGTTATTTTGTAAAATGTCCCAGAATTTGCGTCTGTGTGGCATGTTCTCATTATTGGAATGAGGTTACACATTTTCAGAGAGAATACCACAGAAATGATACTGTGTCCCTCTCAGTGCCTTGTATCAAGGGGTTCGGGAGGTTCATGTCTCTGTATTACTGGTAATGTTAACTCTAAACACTTTGTTAAGGTGGCCTGGTAGGTTTCTTCACTGAAAAGTTACAGTCTTCTGTTAAAATAAACAAACACCTTGGGGAAAACATTTTGAGACTATGAAAGTCATGTTTAACCTCAAACTTTCACACACTAATTTTCACAACCATCAGTTTGTCTCATGGTGATTTTCTTTTGGTTTATTCCCATCTATACTTATTAATTGAAATTCTTCTATGAGAAAGAGCCGTCTGTCCATATGCCATTTATTTATGTATTTGATTACTTGTTTATATCAGCATAAACTCATGGATATATATTTTATTCTACGATTAAAATACTATCTTTTTTTGCTCACACATTTCATTTCTTTTTTAAAACTGCCAGTCTCTTGTGTAGATTCACCACGATGAATTTAAGCACTCTCCTACCTATAGGCAATTAGGTTTTCAAAATTTTGCAATTAGGAATAATGTTGTAAGTCACCTTGTACATATGTATTTTTATATTTTTGGACATGTATATGCATATAAATCTAGACATGGGATAGCTGCCTCTAAAGATCTACACATGTATATCATATATAACCCATATAAAAAAATCACTTTGAGGCCTGGTGCAGTGACTCATGCCTATCATCCCAGCATCCTGGGAGGCAAAGGTGGGAGGATCACTTGAGGCCAGGAGTTCGAGACCAGCCTGGGCAACACAGTAAGACTCAGTCTCTATTTAAAAAAAGAAAAAAAAAATCACTTTGGGAACTTTAATAATATTTAAATATAAAGAGGCTTTTGAGACCAAAAACTGTGAAATAAGTCACTACAAATCACAGTAACTAACTGTCCAAAACACAAAGGTACAAATAGGATACAACTCAATGGCAATGTGACATCATAAGGAAGAGTATTCACATTGAAGGCCATGATAAATGACAAAAAGGTGTTTAGAATCTCTGGGATCCTCAGATTCTCTCAATTTTTTAGGTATCATTTTCATTCCACATGTAAGACAGTGTTTAATCTAATCAGAACATGATTAATGTGTTGAACCAAAAACAAACAAACAGCAAAGTAACCACTTACTTCCAAACTCACTTTCTGTCAAAAGGAATTACTCTTGGTACCATCTGAAGTATTCAAAGAATGGAAAATTGAAAAGAAATGAAGTTGTCTTTTCAGAAGACTTTCAATATAAATGTGGAATTCTGAATTAAATAAAAAACACAGTACAAGGACAATAAAGGTGTGGATGATACATATAACTAACACAAATGAATCTCACAAATCATAATCAACAAAAGAAGTGAAAAAGAATAAATATAATTCCATTTATTGAAGTACAAAATATATAAGGTGGGCGGACCACGAGGTCAGGAGATCGAGACCATCCTGGCTAACACAGTGAAACCCCGTCTCTACTAAAAATACAAAAAATTAGCCGGGCGTGGTGGCGGGTGCCTGTAGTCCCAGCTACTAGGGAGGCTGAGGCAGGAGAATGGCGTGAACCCAGAGGCGGAGCTTGCAGTGAGCCAAGATTGCGCCACTGCACCCCAGCCTGGGCGACAGAGCGAGATTCCGTCTCAAAACAAACACATTAAGTACAGGGCCAGGTGTGCTGGCTCATGCCTGTAATCCCAGCACTTCTGGTGGCCGAGGCAGGCAGATCACATGATGCCAGGACCAGCCTGGTCAACATGGTGAAACCCCATCTCTAATAAAAACACACAAAATTAGCCAGGCATAGTGGCACATGCTTGGAATCCCAGCTACTCGGGTGGCTGAGGCATGAGAATCACTTGAACCTGGTAGAAAGAGGCTGCAGTGAGCTGAGATCACACCACTGCATTCCTTCCTGGGTGACAGAGGAAGACCCTCTCTAAAAAGAAAAATAAAATAAAATAAAATAAACCAACAACCATTAAGTATAAAACACTTAATAAATATTTTAATCCCAGAATTATTATACTTAAGATAGAAATACTAAAATAATTCCTTCAAAAAACAGAAATAAGGTAGTAATGTTTCCCTTTACTTCTCCTATTTCATGAAAACATCAACAGATCACCTAAATAGCCAGAAATTTAAAACACAAAACATTGTGATAAAAATGTTTAAAAGAAGAAGACAGAATTAATTGCTATTCTACTATTCTATGACACACCAAATATAACCAAAGTCATTCGATTACAACTTTGGTGTGACAAATATTAAATAGTTCTAGAGCACCAAGTCTTCTTTCACAGTAATACAGAATACTTCAATCACATGGTATGCTAACTTCAATCTGGAATTATGTGCCTGAGAATGATGTTAATGTGTATGTTATGTAAATTACTCACTCACCACAACGCTCCTAGCGTTATTTCACATCACATTAGCGTATGGTACCAGAAAACTATGTACCGGGGCAATATTATTTGGTACTGTGGCACTGCCACTACAGAGTTTTAACTTAATAGCACTGGTCTTAGCTCTACATAGAAAAAAATATAAATATGGCCATACGTATTAGGTTTCCAAAGCTAATCATGAAAACTTCATCCACAGTAACACTCTGGATAAAGAACTGGTGTTCAAAGTGCTTCTAAATGTGGTTTCAAACTCAGCACTATTTGCAGTGTGGGCCGAATAACTCTTTGCTGTGGGGGCTATCCAGCAAACTACAGGATATTTAGCAGCATCCCAGCACTCTGCTCACTAGGTGACAGCAGCACCTCTCAAGTTGCAAACGTCCCCAGACAGTGCCAAATACTCCTTAGGGCCAAAATTGAACCTTGAGAACCACTGCTCGAAATGAAGTAACATGAGGCAAATTTCTCACAAAATTCTACTGGAAAAATTAAAAGTTCCCTCCTAATGAAGTGAATGCCTCCTTTTATAGGAAAATTCTAGAATCTCTCACGTTTCATTACATCCCTACAGTAGCACCTCAGTATCTTCTGGGGATTGGTTCTAAAACTCCCCTGGAATATAAAAATCCACAGATGCTCAAGTCCCTGATATAAAATGTTATCGTATTTGCAGATAATCTATGCACATCTTCGCATATAATTTAAATCATCTCTTGATTTCTTCTCATACCCAATACAGTGTAAACACTATGTAAACAGCTGGTATATTATTTTATATTTTATTGTTTTATTATTCTGTTTTATTGGTGGTTTTTTCCATAATATTGTCAATCCACCATTGGCTGAGTATGGGTATGGAGGGCCCACTGTACCTGTTATGCTACTACTACCTAGTCCAGTCCTGTTAACATTTGCTCTTACAGAAGCTTTTACATGTGTCATCTCATTAATGCTCACAACCTTTAGAGACAGGAGCTCTGTAAGGAATTTGTCTCAGTTTTCATCCGGAGAAACATTATTTTATAGGCAAATACAATAAAGAGCATTTGCTAATACTTTTTTCAACTATTTTATGCCTTGAAGTTTCATTTGCTCTTTTCTTCTCTATGATTTATCAGAAATCTTTAATAATTTGGTTGTAATCTGGATATTAGCTTTCTTTAGAAAATATTTTATATTCCTTAAATCTTTAACATGATAAATAATAAACATAGATAGGAATAAAAAAAAGGAATGAATTTAGTTCCTGGCTACAGATGACTGAATAAATTACAAGTGATAATATTCTTTAAGTTATTTTAACAAACTAAAGAGACTCAAATGATATTTCAAAGCTTGTTGAAAAAACTGGTAAATTTACCTAGAAAAAAAGTTTGGAGATAAAGTTAATGATGTTGAAGATGATCTACTGACTTTGTAAACAAAGTGCAAAAGAAATGCAGAAAGGCTGGGCCCACGCCTGTAATCCCAGCACTTTGGGAGGCCAAGGCTGGTGGATGACCTGAGGTCAGGAGTTCAAGACCAGCCTGGTCAACATGGTGAAACTCCATCTCTACTAAAAATACAAAAAAATTAGCCAGGTGTGTAATCCCAGCTTCTTGGGAGGCTGAGGCAGAAGAATCACTTGAACCCAGGAGGTGAAGGCTGCAGCGAGCTGAGATCACACCACTGCACTCCAGGCTTGGGGACAGGGCAAAAGAGACTCCGTTTAAAAAAAAAAAAAAAAATTGGATTAAAGACAAAACAATGAATCTAGAATGAAATGGAAACTTCTATGTGATTATCTAGCATATGATTAAGTAGATTTAAAAAAATTTTTTAAAGAATACCTATTTACTAAGTGCTACCAGGAGAACTGGGTATCAGGGTAAAGAAAGAGTACTTTAAATTTATGTTTTATAAGATATATAAAATAAACTCCATATGCATTAAAGCAATGAACACTTACAAGAAACAAACACATACACACAGCTAAAGAACTCAAAGAAACTAATAAGTTTAACTGTGTTGCAAATGGGAGATTAAGTGAAGAAACAGCCTAGAAAGGACAAGGTAAGCAATTTAAAAGATTTTTTTTGAAAAGAGGTTTAAACAACACAATCATAAATTTCAAAAGAAAGATGACTGAAAGAGAAAAAATACGCAACAATCATCATTCCTCAATGTCATTTATAACACAGCAATCCAAAGTAGGTGATATGCAAAGATCTTCATGATAGGTAGCAAATGTAATTAAAATGTGACACGGAAATTTCAGATAATAAATCATTACATGTGAAAAACGGACAGTGTCACTGAAGAAATGAAATATGACAACTTGAAGACGCCATTATACATGTGTAAAATGAGCAGAAAATTAAATAGAACCGAAGTGGCTATGGGGAAAACAGAACGCCTGCAAACTGCTGGGGGTTCTCTAAATTAGCTCATCTTTGGTAACAGAAATTTAAGAAAAGCTACAACACTTCATATACTTTAAGTTTGCTCTGAGAAATCACCAACGGAAATCACCAAATTGGGTACAATTCATCTGTACAAATTTGCTCGGTGAAAACTGAAAATTAGGTAATGTCCAGAAAAAGAGGAACGTGTGTAAAGCTACTGAACTCTGGAGTCAGCTGAGAATAGTAGTACAAGCATCAATATAAAACATATAACTCATGGAAATGCTTAAACGATAAAAAGTTTTTAAAAAGCAAAATACAAAAGAGTGTATATATGTATTAGTATTACAAGTAAGTAAAATTAAAGTTTAAAAGAAAATGTAGCGGGATGTAAACAATAAATATTATGGATTATTTTTCTAGTACGTTAATTAAAAGTTATAATTTTTAAACAAAAGCCAAGGTATATGACCTTCAGTTTAAAAACAGAAGAAACCAACTCCATGAAATTCAAGCAAAGATATGAAAAAAGAAGTTACTTGGAAAATATAGGAAATATTTCTCAAGTAAAGGGAAAACACAAATAAGGAGTTTGGCTAAGAAATGAAGCCAGAGTCAAAGGCTCCATTCCAGGGCTATGTAAATATGGTTAAAAAGCTAGTTCAGAACTGAAAGGCACACTAAAGTCTAAGGAGTGAAGTCTCATCTCTCTTAAGACTCATTTTAGAGATACGAAAGTTTCAAGTGGTTAAGTGATATCTTTCTTTTTCAGCATTTTATTAGGGACAATTTCAAACATGCAAAAGTATAGGGAAGATAATATCATAAACCCCATGTCACCGTCACTCAGCTTCAATAACCTATCAAAAAATGGCCAACGCTTCCCCTACTACCACTGGAATTTTAAAAAGCAAATCCCAGTGTTAGGGCACTGGTGCCCCAGCAATCTCCAAAGTACTTTTAGAGTCTCATCATGAAGTTGCCAGATTTAAAAATACTTTGTTTTAAACAACTTACTCATCAGTCTTTCTTATGCTCCAGCTGTCTGTCCTAGGCCAATGAAAGCCCCTTCATTCTTGCTCCTGTGTCCATCCTTACATGACCCCAGCAGTCTTTGACAGGTTCTCAATTTTTCGTATCACATGATGCTACAGGGCAGTGATTTTTCAAAATGTGGTTCCTCGTCCAGGAATGTTATCGTCACCCAGGAACTTATTAGAAATGCAAATTCCCGGGGCTTTCCCCAAACTTACTGAATCAAAACCCCTAGGGATAGGAGACAGCAATCTGTAACAGCCCTCCATGGAACTCCAATGCACACATGTTTGAGAACTACTAATTTAGGTTTATCCCGTACATTTCTTGCTCTAATCCTGGAATGAGTAATTTCTCCAAGAATTCCTAACTTCTTTTATTTTTATTTAATTTATTTCAGAGACAGGGTTTTGTCCTGTCACATATGCTGGAGTACAGTGGCACAATCATAGCTCACTGCAACCCTGAACTCCTCGGATAAAGCAATTCTCCAGCCTCAGCCTCTAAAGTAACTTGGACCGTACAGGTACACCATCCTGCCAGGCTAATTTCTTAAATTTTTTTAGAGACAGGGTCTCACTATGTTGCTCAGGTTGGTCTTGAACTCCTAGTCTCAAGTGATCCTCCATCCCTCACCTCCTGAGTCGCTAGGATTAGCATAAGCCACAATGCCCGGCTGTATTTCTTAATTATGTTGTTGTAAATGACAATCCAGTGGTAGGGAGTACCCCTAAGACCCAGATTGTGATCTCTAAATATGATTAACGGGGCCAGGCACAGTGGCTCACGTCTATAATCCTAGCACTTTGGCAGGCTGACGCAGGAGGTTTGTGTGGAGCCAGGAGTTGGAGAACAGCCTAAGGCAACAGAGTGAGACCTGGTCTCTACAAAAAATTTAAAAATTACAGGTCTGCAGTCCCAGCTACTCGGCAGGCTGAGACAGGAGGATCACACAACTGTCCTCCAGCCTAGGTGACAGAGTGAGACTGTCTGTAAAATAAGTAAATAAATAAATAAACAGAAATATACTTAAGTAACTGAGTAGTTAGTAAAAGAACTGAGATCAGATCCTAAGTATCCTAACTTGTAGTCCAGTGCTCTTTTCACGGTATTTGAATGAATTACATCTCTGTGTAACTTGCACATGGCCATCAGTTATCTTTTTCATAACTTTGATACTTATCATTTACTTAGACAATTTGGGGAAGTCAGTCATCCACTCTAAATTAGTTTTCCTTATATGTAAAATATAAATAATATAATCTATCTTATTTATCTTTTAGTTTATATAAAAAGGAAATAAGAGATTACATATGAAAGCACTTTTGGTGTTAAAACAACTGACTGAAGATTAGAAGAGTATTTTTGGTTCATAAAGACAGATTGCTAACAGAAAACATTAAATGATGAGAGGGGAAGATAAATGAAACAGTTAAGGTGTTAACATAAAGAGGGGCTTGCCTTATCATAAAATAAATATTTTCTACAATTAAACAACAATGTGGCCATAGTTCAAGAACGAAGGTTAAACTGAAATCCTAGAAACAGACTAATCATCAATTTCATAAAATATAAAGACATCAATTCAAGTTTGTGAGCAATGAAATAATTCCCTATAAACATTCTAGTGAAGTTGTTAGCAATAAAGAAAAAATATCCTCACCACACAAATACCATAAAATGAATTAAAAAGTAAAGGTAAAAATACGAAAGCACAGAACAACTTACAAGTATTTATGTGTAAATACATACTCTCAAAATGGGGATGAACTAAGCAAAACATTTATGGGAGGAAAAGCTAACAATGGAAGAGAGATTTAAATTACATTAACAAACAAAAGAAAATTCAACACTTGAAAAAACAATGTCACTGGTAATCAGAGAAATGTAAATTAACACAAAATGAAATATTTTCCACTCATCAGATTTGTATTTTGTTAACCAAAAAAAAGGAGGAATAACAGAAAGAGGAGAAAACTGCCAATATTAACTTATTGGCAAGGATGAGGAAAAACTGGTGTGCTGCTTTTTTCAAAATTTGGTGCATTTGAGGAAATTTTAGACTTTTTCTATAAATATAATCAGTAAAAGTTACATAAAAGAGGAATGAGAAAAATAAGTAAAAAGTAGAGTCTTCTTCATATGTTAAATGAATTTGCTGTAAAGCCTCAAAATGGCTTCTGCATAGTAACTCCTCCGAATCTCTCCAGTAAAGATTGTAATTGTGGCACATACACAGTATCAGACCCAATCAGAAACTGTTAACTAGAGAAAAACAATCTGGCAGTGGCTTAGACTCAGCATGAGTTTCAGAGACTCCAGCGCGTCTACGGTATTCTTCCCTATAATCTAAACCTGCATTCTGAAGCATTATGATCAAGACAAAGAGGACAGTCCACAGATTCAGGAAGTCCCAGTTAAAATCATGGCTGAGCCATTCGGAAGTTGTGTGCGTTTATGTACGTAACGCAATGTCTCTGAATCCATTTTCCCCGGTGCAAAATGTATACAATACCACCTGCTCCACTTGGATTACTGTGAAGGTTAGAACAAAACCAATGACCAGAGCCTAGTTTCAAATACTGAGGACCTAACTGGCACTTATGATATGATAGCTGCTACTGCTGTTATTGAGCCTGGTTTAATTAATCTGTGAATAATTAGGTTTAGGCATCAATGATCACTCCACTGAAGTGAAAAAATACAGTTTATATGTCACATTCTGTATCACTGTAAAATATTCTTGCTAAATTGAATATTTAAAAAGAGGAAAGGAAGGAAAGATAGAGGGAGGTTAGAAGGAAAAGAGGAAGAATGGAAAAAAGGAAGAAAGACACAAACTAAGATTAGCAATCCATTGTAATGGACGGAACTGGCAGAGAAGTACACTGACAACCCTGAAGCCTAATATAACCCACTCATTAAACTGTCATTGAACTTACCAGTTACGTGTCATCAACTTGAAGCAAGATGAACTTTCTCCTATGCTGAGGTGACCTCATAAAGCTGTGGAATAAAACTTGCATTTTCTATTTAAAGCCATTCCTTCCTTGCTAAACAGTTGGTCTGAGAGGAAGGCAGCAAGCAGGGTTAGACAGAGAAAAAAGAGGAGGATAAAGATGAAGAGGAAAACAACATGCGATTATGGATCAAATCTCTTCACCCCATCCTTTCCGGTTCTCCTTGTGTTCTAACCTGGAGCTGCTGAGAGCTGTCGTTGAGGTTGTCCTCCCGTCGCCGAGCCTCCTCCAGCATTTGTGCACTCTTCTTTTTTTCCACCTGTTCCTTGTGCTTCAGATTTGCTACCTTCTTATTCTGGTCTTTCACTTGCCTAATGACAGAAGGAGAAGAATCAAGCTTTGCATATGCATGCATAGAAACAATATGTTTATTTAGAGACTTACACCAGTGACAATAAGGAGTCATTGAAAAACAACAAATAAATATATACTGTAAAATTTTTCCACAATTCCAAATTCTTTCCTGTCAGCGGGAGCATATTTGTTTACAAAAATAAGTTTTCCCATAAAGAACATGTATTTCAGCATGTACTCTATGAAGAACAATGAAAGCATAAAACAAAAGAAAGGCATGGGATAATCTGAAATGACTAAAAAGAAACCAAGTCAGAGATTTTGGAAACAGGGAAGCAGTCTCCTGACATCGATGCACGGAAATGTTAGAATGGCTGATAGAAAAAGAAAGTTTTGTAAAACAACTCTAATGTTACCATTATTAAACATTTCAAACATGCAATACACTGTATATAATGTAGATGTAGATGAAAATAACGACATAAAAATCTAGAAACCTAGCTTAAGAAATGGAACATTATATTCACTTCTGAAGCTCCCTGTTGTGCCTCTCTCTACTATTGGTCTATCCTCCATTAATAAGAACAACCTATATCTCGACATTTATGTTTAAAATCCCCTTGCTTTTATTATTGTTTTGCTACATATATATATATGAGCTGTTCATTTATAGCTTACATGTTTTTGAGCTTTATAAAGATAAATAATTATTCCTTTTTCTTTTTAGTACAGAATGATATTCAGTATTATTCCCTTTCAATAGGTTTCGAGACTTAGACCATTCAGAGTGTAATGTATCTTTTAATCCTCTCCACTTTCACTGAGGTGTGAAATAATACATGGCAATTATTTTAATCCACTCCCCCAAAGATCACAACTGGGTTGTTTCCATTTTCTTGCTATTTTAAATAACGCTGCTAGGTGCACTCTGATTTACCTGCGCAAGGAGATCTCTAAGGTATAGGCCTAGGAACTAAATTGCTAGGAAATACAGTAGGTATACCTTATTTTATTTTCCAAGAAGCTATATTAATTTATACTCTTGCTAGCTGTGCTTAACAGTGGCCATTATAACTCTTCACATCCATTAACACATGGTACTTTCTAAATGTTTCCAATCGGGTATAAAAAAAAATAGTACTTCATTATACTTTTAAAATGCATGTCAAATGCATTTAACCACCTTGGCTAAATATCTTATACAGTTTTTGGTCATTCCTGTTTCCACTTTTGTGAAATAGTTATTTGTGTCTTTTGTACATTTTTAAAATTAAGGTATCTTTTTCTTAATGACTTGTAGGTATTCTTTATACATTATAGATAATAATACTTTATCCGTCTGTTATATGTTATATAAGTATTTTCTTCTAGTCTATGATATCTTTACATCTTTTCATTGACAGAATTCAATTTTTTATTTTTTTTTTGAGATGGGCTCTCAGTTGCTAAGGCTAGTGTGCAGTGGCACAATCTCAGCTCACTGCAGCCTTGACCTCCCAGGCTCAGGTGATTCTCCCACCTCAGCCTCCTGAATAGCTGGAATTACACACACGTGCCACCACACCCCGCTAATTTTTAGTAGAGACGAGGTTTCGCTAAGTTGCCTATGCTGGTCTTGAACTCCTGGACTCAAGCAATCCACTGGCTTCCACCTCCAAGTGCTGGGATTACAGACATGAGTCACCATGTCCAGCTTAAAATTTTTAATTGTTTCAAATGTATCAATCTTCTCCTTTACAATATACAATTCTGTGACATTTCCACACAATCTTGTCCATCCCAAGTTCATAAAGATATTCCCCTAAAACGACGTTAACTTTGTCTTTCACGTTGTAGTCATTAATCCATCTGAAACCGACGTTGTATATATTATGAGGTAAGAACATACTTCTATTTTGAGGGGTCTGGTATAAGAATAAAATTTCTTTCTTTTACAAGTATTTAGAATGAATTTTCCCAGGAATATTTACATGCATTGCCATGTACAAAGTTTCTATATACATGTGTACCTGTTTTGTGGCTATGTTTGTATATTTCTGTGCCAGACCTATACCACCTTAATTACTATACCTTTACAAGAAGTAATTAGTAAGGCAAGGCTCCCTACCTTTTCCTTCTTCAAACCTGTCTTCGCTATTCTTGGCGCTTTACGCTTCTCATAGAAATTTCAGAACTAGCCAGTCAAGTTCCACCAAACCAACCAACCAACCACAGCAACAAAAAACCCAACAGCAGCCTCTGGGATTTTGATTCCAATTACACTGAAGCAATATCAGTTTGGGAAAAACTTCATGCTTTTGGATCTTTCAATTCATTAACATACTACAGATGCTCCTCAACTTACCATTGGGCTATATCCCAATAAACCCACCATAAGTTGAAAATATCCTAAGTTCAAAATGCATTTAAAGCACCTAATCTGGAAAATATCAGTTGTTTACTCTCTGGTTGTGTGACTAACTGGGATCTGTGGCTCACTACCACTGCCCAGCATCACAAGACAGTATCATACTACATACCACAGAAAAAGATCAAAATTCAAAGTATGGTTTTACTGAATGTGTATCACTTTTGCATTATTGTTAAGTCGAAAACTTGTCAGTGTGTTTATCTATTTCTTTAGGTCTCCTTAAAAGGCTTCTAACAAAGCGTTATATTTTCCTCCATGAAAGATGTGTATATATTTTATTCCTATGTACATTATACGTTTTGTCATCATTTAAAATTCCATACATCATGTCATTACATCCTTATACATGCTTCCTTATGCATCTCCAAAAAAGAGCACTTCTCAACAATGTAAACTGTAACAAAATTAACTAATTTCTCGATATCAATATAGCCCATATTCAAATTTCCCCATTCGTATCAAAGTTTAGTTTTTACAGCTACTTTATTTGAATCAAAATACAAAAGTGCCCATACTTTGTACTTATTTGTTATATCCTTTCATCCCCTACTAATCTAGAGAAAAGTCTCTTACCTCCTCCAATGTACACTTTTTGAATGCCAGTGATTTTTTTTTTAAAGGAAATCCATTATTCCACACAATGACTCACAATCTGGATTGTATGTTTGCTTCTTCATGATAAAATTCAACTTGTTTCTCTGTATCTCTTGCTTTTTGTTTGTGCTGATACTGAATATTAGCTTTACAGACTTGAATATATTCAATTTTCATTTTTAGGTAAAAATAATAATTAATGGTGTTGTGTAACTGACATTGCCTCACATCTGAGAGCATATAATATAATGTCTGGTTTTCTAGCTCTTTTTTTTTTTGAGACAAGGTCTCATTCTGTTGCCCAGGCTGGAGTGCAAAGGTACAATGTTGGCTCACTGCAACCTCCACTCTCGGGTTCAAGCCATTCTGGTGCTTCGGCCTCCCAAGTAGCTGGGATTATAGACAAGCAACACCACGCCTGGCTAATTTTTGTATTTTTAGTAGAGAAGGGGTTTCACCATGTGGGCCAAGCTGGTCTCAAACTCCTGGCCTCAAGTGACCCACCCGCCTTGGCCTCCCAAAGTGCTGGGATTACAGGCATAAGCCACTGTGCCTGGTCCTTGGTTTTCTCACTCTTAAAGAGGCTAAGATTAACCAGTGCGTCAAGGCAGTGACAGCCTAGTCTCTTCTGTGTGTAGAGTTCACCTTTTCTCAACCTTCCACCTAATGACTCGATGCGCTAATGAACTTTTCCCAAATAAATCATTTTAATAACTTTTTAAAATTACATTTTCTAGTGGCTTTTTGCTGGCATATAAATAGGAATATGATTCCCATATATGGGTATTATATCTAGAAAACCTGTTAAATGCTCTTGCTAATTCTAATTATTTTTCTACAGATTTTTTTTCGGTTTTCTATATATTCGGTTTACAATTATATAATACATCACCAAAGTAAACCAATAAAGTCCTTATGACTGATCACAAAGGAATGGAGATTCATGAAATGACTGATAGAATTAAAGATTATCATCCTAAAGAGCCTCAATGAGATTCAAGAGAACCCAGAAACAAAAATCAGGAAACTCAACAAAAATCAGGAAAACAATACATGAACAAAACAAATAGTTTAATAAAGGAATAGAAACTCTAAAAGAACCAAACAGAAATCCTGAAACTGAAGAATACACTGACAACTAAAAAAAAAAATTAATAGCTTCAACAGGAAACCCAGTTATGCAGAAGAAAGCATCACTGAACTCAAACACACATTGTTTAAAATTATCCAGAGAAACTAAAGAGAAAAATGAATTAAAAATGACAAAAGCATACAGAAACTATGATGCACCATCAAATGAATGAATATGTGCATTATCAAGGTCCCAAAAGGAGAACAGAAGAAATATCTAGCTTACTTAAATGAATGTTTGTTCCCTGAGAACTTCTCAAATCTTGAAAGAAATATGGACATCTAGATTCATGAAGCTCAAAAGCTCAAGTCAAAGAAAATTACACTGAAACACATTATAATTGAATTCCGAAAAATCAAAGGCAAAGAGGAAATTTTGAAAGCAGCAGGAGAAAAGCAACCTATATAATACAAGGAAACCCCCAACACACACACACACCACCATTACCACCATCAATAAGGCAATCAGTGCATTTCTCAGCCGAAACCTTGCAGATCAGGAGGGAATGAGATGATATAGTCAAAGTGCTAATAGATAAAAAATTGCCAGCCAAGAATATTATACGTAAGAAAGTTGTTGCTGGGTGCAGTGGCTCACGCCTGTAATCCCAGCACTTTAGGAGGCCGAAGTGGGTGGATCACAAGGTCAGGAGATCGAGACCATCCTGGCTAACACAGTGAAACCCTATCTCTACTAAACTACAAAAAATTAGCCGGGCGTGGTGGCACGCACCTGTAGTCCCAGCTACTGGGGAGGCTGAGGCAGGAGAATTGCTGGAATACAGGAGGCGGAGATTGCAGTGAGCTGAGAACACGCCACCGCACTCCTGCCTGGGCAACAGAGCGAGACTCCGTCTCAAAAGAAAAAAAAAATTGCTTTACTTCTCTGAGAAACAAATAATACAATGTCAAGGAGTCAGAGGTGCCATCAGATGGAAAAAAACAAAAAACAAAAAACAAAAGTTGTCCTTCAGAAAAAAAGATGAGATAAAGATATTTCCAGACAAACAAAAGCTGAGGGAGTTCATCGCACTAGACCCGCCTTATAAGAAATGCTAAAGGGAGTTCTTTGAGTTGAAACTAAAGGACAGTAAATAAAAACATGAAAACACATTAAAGTATAAAACTCACTGGTAAAAATAAATATACAGTCAAATTCAGAATACTGTAATGCTGCAATCGAGGTACATAAATCAATTTTAACTAGTATAAAAGTTAAAAGACAAAATTATAAAAATAACTACAGCTACAATAATTTGTCAATGGATACACAAATATAAAAAGATGTAAAGTGTGACATCAATAGCATAAACTATGAAAGAGGGAGAAGTAAAATTGTAGAATTTTTGTAGGTAATTATAGTTATTATAACCTTAAAACAGCCTGTTATAAGATGTCTTATGTAACCCTTATGGTAACCACAAAGAAAACTAACCTCCAGTAACATATAAAAGATAGAAAGGAATTAATCATACCATTACAAAAAAAAATCATCAAATCACAAAGGAAGGCGGCAAGAGAGAAAGGAACAAAGGACCTACAAAACAGAGAACAATAAAATGGCCTTAACTATCAATAATTACTTTAAATGGATTAAATTCTCCAATCAAAAGATAGAGAGTGACTAACATTTTTTTTAAGTATCCAACAATATGTTGCCTACAAGAGACACACTTTAGCTCTAAGGACACACACAGGCTGAAAATAAAAGGATAGAAAAAGATATTCCATGGAAATGGTAATCAAAAAAGAATAGAAATGGGCTTACTTATATCAGACACAATATACTTTCAGTCTCAAGAGACAAAGAAGGTTATCATACAGCAATAAACGGGTCAATTCATCAAGAGAATATTACAGTTGTAAATGTATTAGTATATTTGCACCCCACCTTAGGGCACCTAAAAATATAAAGCAAATACTAACAGAACTGAAGGGAGAAACAGACAGCAATACAATAACAAGAGAGGACTTTATTACCCCACTTCTAACAATGGATAGGTCAAACAGTCTATCAGTAAGAAAACGTCAGACCTGAATAAGAGTTACAGAGCAAGTAACAGACTCTCTGAAACATCCATCCAACAGCAGCAGAAGACATATCCTTCTCAAGCACACACACGGCATTCCCCAGAATATATCATATGTCAGGCCACCAAATTAAGTGTTAAATCCAACTGTGTTAACATCCTATCAAGTATGTTTTCCAACTACAATAGTATAAAATTAGAAATCAATAATAGGAGAGAAATTTAAAAATTCACAAATACATGGAAAGTGAACAATATACTCTAGACAAAACCAATGTGTCAAAGAAGAAATCAAAAGGAGAAAGTCAGGCCGGGCGCAGTGGCTCACGCCTATAATCCCAGCACTTTGGGAGATCGAGGTGGGCGGATCACTTGAGGTCAGGGGTTTGAGACCAGCCTGGCCAACATGGTGAAACCCCATCTATACTAAGAATTAGCCGGGTGTGGTAGCATATGCCTGTAATTCCAGCTATTCAGGAGGATGAGGCAGGAGAATCGTTTGAACCTGGGAGGCAGAGGTTGCAATGAGCCAAGACTGTGCCATTGCACTCTAGCCTGGGCGACAGAGTGAGAGTCCAACTCAAAAAAAAAAAGAGTCAAAAAGTATCTTCAGGCAAATAAAATGAAAACACAACATTCTAAAACCTATAGAATACAGCAAAGTAGTTCAAAAAGACAAGTTTACGGCAATAAACTTTAAGAAAAAAAAGATCTCAAACAACCTAACTTTACACCTCAAAAAAATAGAAAAAAGAACAAACTAAGCCCAAAGTTAGCTAAAGGAAGGAAATAATAAAGAGAAGAAATAAATGAGGGACCAGAAAGAAAATTTTAAAAAATCAACATAATAGTTGTTTGTCAAAAGATAATCAAAACTGACAAGCTTCGAGCTAGAATAACTAAGAAAGAGAATTCAAATAAAGAAAATCAGACATGAAAGAGAAGACATTACAACTGATCCACAGAAATACAAGGAGAACATTATGAAAATTAATACACCAACAACTTGGATAACCAAGAAGAAATAGATAAATTTCTAGAAACATGTACCCTAACAAGACTGAAACACTAAAACAAACAAAAATAAATCAAGACTTTTTTAAAAGAGATTCAATCTTGCTTTGTTGTCCAGGCTGGAGCACAGTGGCACCATCATAGCTCATCAAAATTCCGGGGTCAAGGGATCCTCCCGCCTCAGTCTCTCAAGTTGCTACAACTACAGGCATGCACCACTGCAACTAGTTAATTTTTTATTTTTTGTAGAGACGAGGTCTTGCTATGTTGCCCAGTCTAGTCTCCAACTCCTGCCTCAAGTGATCTTCCCACCTTGGCTTCCCAAAGTGCTGGGATTACAGGTATAAGCCACTGTACCTGGACAAGTGAAGAAATATTAATAGCTGAACAGACCAAAAACAAGTAAGAAGACTAAAGCGTAGTCAAAAACCTCCCAACAAAGAAAAGCTGAGGACCAGATGGCTTCAGGGGTGATTTCCACCAAACACCTGAGCACAAATTAGTATCAATTCTTCTCAAATTCATCCAAAGAATTAAAGAGGCAGGAACACTTCCAAACTCATTTTAAAAGCCCAGTATTGCCCTCATACCAAGGCCAGATAAGGATACTATAAGAAAAGAAAATTACAGGTCAATATTCCCGATGAAACTAGATGCAAAAGTTTCATCAAAATACTAGGAAACTGAATTCAACAGCACATTAAAAGGATCATTCACTATAATCAAGTGGTATTTGCAAGGATAGTTCAAAATATATAAATTAATAAATGTCATATACCAAACTAACAGAATGAAGGATAAAAATCACACAATCATCTGAAAAAGTATTTGACAAAATTAAATATCCTTTCATGACAAAGACTCTCAATAAATTAGGTAAAGGAGGAATGTACCTCAACACAACAATAAAGGCCATATATGATCAGTCCACAGCCAATATACCTAATGGTGAAAAGTTCAAAGCTTTTCCCCTAACACCAGGAACAAGAAAAGGGAGTCCACTCTCACCACCTCTCTTTAACAGAATGTTCCAAGTCCTAGTCAATTAGGCAAGAAAAAGAACTAAATGGCACACCAATTGAAAAAGACAAAAGATAACAAGTATTGGCAAGGATGTGGAGAAAAGAGAATCCTGATACACATTACATTGGTGGGAATGTAAACTGGTACAGCCATTATGGAAAACAGTAAGAAGGTTCCTCTAAACATTAAAAACAGAACTACCGTGTGACTCAGGAATGTCACTTCTGCTACGTATCAAAAACACTGAAATCAGGATCTCAAGAAAGACATGAGCACTCCCATGATCACTGCAGTATTGTCACGATAGCCAAACTGTGAAAACAACGTAAGTGTGCATCGGATGAATGGATAAAGAAAATGTGGCATATATAATCAAATGGAATATTTATCAGCCATAAAACAAAAAGGAGGCCAGGCACTGTTGCTCATGCCTGTAATCCCAGCACTTTGGGAAGCCGAGGCAGGTGGATCACTTGAGGCCAGAAGTTTGAGGCCAGCCTGGCCAACATGGCGAAATCCCATCTCTACTAAAAATAGGAAAATTAGCCAGACATGGTGGTACACACCAGCAATCCCAGCTACTCAAGAGTTGACGCACAAAAATTGCTTGAGCTCGGGAGGCAGAGGCTGCAGTGAGCTGAGATTGCGCCACTGCACTCCAGCCTGGGTGACAAAGTGAGACTCTGTCTCAGAAAAACAAAAGGGAAATACTGCCACTTGTGACATGAATGAACCTAAAAACATCAAACTCACAGAACTCACACAGAGTAGAATGGTGGTTTCTAGAGGGCTGGGAAAGGGGGAGATCATGGAAGATGTTTGTGTCGAAGGGCACAAACCTTCAGTTATATGAGATGAGTAAGTTCTGAAGATTCAGTGTATAGCATGGTAGTCTATAATTAATAATACGGTACAGTACACTTGAAATTTGCTAAGAGCAGGTCTTAAGGGTTCTAACGACAAACAAAAAAAGTGGTAACTATGTGAGGTGATGGATGTGTTAATTAGCTTGATTGCGGTAATCCTTCACAATGTATACATGTATCAAATCACGTTGTACACCTTACTCAAATGCACACTACAATTTATAATTCAATAAAGCTTGCCTTTTCTCAAAATTAAGTTCTCATAACATTCATTTACTAGATGCAAAAATTTTGCTCTGCTTTAAGAGAAAGGAAAAAATTTAAATGGTGCAGAAATTCCTTTCACCTTGCATTTGTATATTATTCCACATGGTGCTGGCAACCCTTAATGCCAGTAGCAGTGGCCTGGTTATTTGGGGCATTATGACACATGGAATAAATAATTGAATTAAAACTACTAGACTATGTTTTGGTTAGAAGGCAGATATTTAATCCAATCAAAGCCAATTTCATTCCTCAGCACAATTATATAGAAAAGTGATTTTAAAAATCCTACTTTATCTACAAATCACCAAACTAGGTTATAGCATTTTTAGTCATGTTTCAGAAAAAAACAATTCAAGAAATTCATTGCCCTCATCCTATCCAATCAACCACTGTGTGTGTGTGTGTGTGTGTGTGTGTGTGTGTGTGTGTGTGTGTGTGTGTGTGTGTAAGAGACACAGCCTCATTTTGTTGTCCTGGCGGTAGTACAGTGGTGTGATCATAGCTCACTATAGCCTTGAACTCTTGGGCTCAAGTGATCCTCCTGCCTCAGCCTCCCAAGTAGCTGGGACTATAGGCACATACCATCATGCCCAGTTAATTTTTTAGTTTTTGTAGAGACAGCGCCTTCCTATGTTGCCGAGGCTGGTCTTGAACTCCTGGCCCCACGTGATCCTCTCATCTCAGACTACCGAGTGGCTGAGATTACAGGCGTGAGCATTCCACCGGGCTCACAGACACACTCATGACTACCTCCATCAACTCCAGAAAGACACAATAAAATGCTAACTAAAGAATACAGAGCATGATCCCAAATGGATGTATATACACATGTATAAGGAAGATTATTAAGATGGAAAAATTAAGCATATTTTTGTTTTTTGAAAATTAATTTTTTCTTTTTAATACTTTAAGTTCTAGGGTACATGTGCACAACGTGCAGGTTTGTTACGTATGTATATATGTGTCATGTTAGTGTGCTGCACCCATCAACTCGTCATTTACATTAGGTATATCTCCTAATGCTATCCCTCCCCACTCCCCCCACACCATGACAGGCCCTGGTGTGTGATGCTCCCCTTCCTGTGTCCAAGTGTTCTCATTATTCAGTTCCCACCTATGAGTGAGAATATGTGGTGTTTGGTTTTATGTCCTTGCAATAGTTTGCTGAGAATGATGGTTTCCAGCTTCATCCATGTCCCTACAAAGGACATGAACTCATCCTTTTTTATGGCTGCATAGTATTCCATGGTATATATGTGCCACATTTTCTTTAACCAGTCTATCGCTGATGGACATTTGGGTTGGTTCCAAGTCTTTGCTATTGTGAACAGTGCCCCAATAAACATACGTGAGCATGTGTCTTTATAGCAACATGATTTATAATCCTTTGGCTATATATCCAGTAATGGGATGGCTGGGTCAAACGGTATTTCCAGTTCTAGATCCTTGAGGAATGGCCACACTGTCTTCCACAATGGTTGAACTAGTTTACAGTCCCACCAACAGTGTAAAAGTGTTCCTATTTCTCCACATCCTCTCCAGCACCTGTTGTTTCCTGACTTTTTAATGATTGCCATTCTAACTGGTGTGAGATGGTATCTCATTGTGGTTTTGATTTGCATTTCTCTGATGGCCAGTGATGATGAGCATTTTTTCATGTGTCTGTTGGCTGCATAAATGTCTTCTTTTGAGATGTGTTTGTTCATATCTTTCACCCACTTTCTGATAGGGTTGTTTTGTTCTTGTAAATTTGTTTGAGTTCTCTGTAGGTTCTGGATATTAGCCCTTTGTCAGATGACTAGATTGCAAAAATTTTCTCCCATTCTGTAGGTTGCCTGTTCACTCTGATGGTAGTTTCTTTTGCTGTACAGAAGCTCTTTAGTTTAATTAGATCCCATTTGTCAATTTTGGCTTTTGTTGACATTGCTTTTGGTGTTTTAGACATGAAGTCCTTGCCCATGCCTATGTCTTGAATGGTACTGACTAGGTTTTCTTCCAGGGTTTTTAAGGTTTTGGGTCTAACATTTAAGTCTTTAATCCATCGTGAATTAATTTTTGTATAAGGTGTAAGGAAGGGATCCAGTTTCAGCTTTCTACTTATGGCTAGCCAATTTTCCCAGCACCATTTATTAAATAGGGAATCCTTTCACCATTTCTTGTTTGTGTCAGGTTTGTCAAAGATCAGATGGTTGTAGATGTGCGGTATTATTTCTGAGGGCTCTGTTCTATTCCATCGGTCTATATACCTGTTTTGGTACCAGTACCATGCTGTTTTGGTTACTGTATCCTTGTTAGTTTCAAGTCAGGTAGCATGATGCCTCCAGCTTTGTTCTTTTTACTTAGGATTGTCTTGGAAATGTGGGTTCTTTTTTGGTTCCATATGAATTTTAAAGTAAGTTTTTTTTCCAATTCTGTGAAGAAAGTCATTGGTAGCTTGATGGGGATGGCACTGAATCTATAAATTACCTTGGGCAGTATGGCCATTTTCACGATATTGATTCTTTCTATCCACGAGCATGGAATGTTCTTCCCTTTGTTTGCATCCTCTTTTATTTCGTTGAGCAGTGGTTTGTAGTTCTCCTTGAAGAGGTCCTTCACATCCCTTGTTGGATTCCTAGGTGTTGTATTCTCTTTGAAGCTATTGTGAATGGGAGTTCACTCATGATTTGGCTCTCTATTACTGGTGTAGAAGAATGCTTGTGATTTTGCACATTGATTTTGTATCCTGAGACTTTGCTGAAGTTGCTTATCAGCTCAAGGAGATTTTGAGCTGAGACGATGGGGTTTTCTAAATATACAATCATATCATCTGCAAACAGGGACAGTTTGACTTCCTCTTTTCCTAACTGAATACCCTTTATTTCTATCTCCTGCCTGATTGCCCTGGCCAGGACTTCCAACACTATGTTGAATAGGAGTGGTGAGAGAGGGCATCTCTGTCTTGTGCCAGTTTTCAAGGGGAATGCTTCCAGTTTTTGCCCATTCAGTATGATACTGGCTGTGGGTTTGTCATAAATAGCTCTTATTATTTTGAGATACATCCCGTCAATACCAAATTTATTGAGAGTTTTTAGCATGAAGGGCTGCTGAATTTTGTCAAAGGCCTTTTCTGCATCTGTTGAGATAATCATGTGGTTTTTGTCATTGGTTCTGTTTACATGCTGCATTACGTTTACTGATTTGAGTATGTTGAACCAGCGTTGCATCCCAGGGATGAAGCCCACTTGGTCATGGTGGATAAGCTTTTTGATGTGCTGCTGGATTCGGTTTGCCGGTATTTTATTGAGGATTTTTACACCGATGTTCATCAGGGATATTGGTCTAAAATTCTCTTTTTTTGTTGTGTCTCTGCCAGGTTTTGGTATCAGGATGATGCTGGGCTCATAAAATGAGTTTGGGAGGATTCCCTCTTTTTCTATGGACTGGAATAGTTTCACAAGGAATGGTACCAACTCCTCCTTATACCTCTGGTAGAATTCGGCTGTGAATCCATCTGGTCCTGGACTTTTTTTGGTTGGTAGGCTATTAATTATTGCCTCAGTTTCAGAGCCTGTTATTGGTCTATTCAGGGATTCAACTTCTTCATGGTTTAGTCTTGGGAGGGTGTATTTGTCCGGGAATTTATCCATTTCTTCTAGGTTTTCTAGTTTATTTGCGTAGACGTGTTTATAGTATTCTCTGATGGTAGTTTGTATTTCTGTGGGATCGGTGGTGATATCCCCTTTACCATTTTTTATTGTGTCTATTTGATTCTTCTCTCTTTTCTTCTTTATTAGTCTTGCTAGCGGTCTAACAATTTTGTTGATCTTCTCAAAAAACCACCTCCTGGATTCATTGATTTTTTGGAAGGGTTTTTTGTGTCTCTATCTCCTTCAGTTCTGCTCTGATCTCAGTTATTTCTTGCCTTCTGCTAGCTTTTGAATGTGTTTGCTCTTGCTTCTCTGGTTCTTTTAATTGTGATGTTAGGGTGTCAATTTTAGATCTTTCCTGCTTTCTCTTATGGGCATTTAATGCTATAAATTTCCCTCTACACACTGCTTTAAATGTGTCCCAGACATTCTGGTATGTTGTGTCTTTGTTCTTATTGGTTTCAAAGACCATCTTCATTTCTGCCTTCATTTCGTTATGTACCCAGTAGTCATTCAGGAGCAGGTTGTTCAGTTTCCATGTAGTTGAGCGGTTTTGAGTGAGTTTCTTAATCCTGAGTTCTAGTTTGATTGCACTGTGGCCTGAGAGACGGTTTGTTATAATTTCTGCTCTTTTACATTTGCTGAGGAGTGCTTTACTTCCAACTATGTGGTCAATTTTGGAGTAAGTGTGATGTGGTGCTGAGGAAAATTCATTTTTTTCTTTTCTTTTTTTTTTTTTTTTTTTTTTTACCAAGGTCTCACTTATTCACCTAGGCTAAATTGCCGTGGCACAATCACAGCTCACATCGCAGGCTGAAGTGCTCTTCCCATGTCAGCCTCCCAAGTCTGGCACTACAGACACATGCCACCAGGCCTGGCCAATTTTGTTATTGTTTTTATTTTTCGTAGAGACAAGGTCTCACTATGTTGCCCAGGCTGGTCTCAAACTCCTGGGCTGAAGCAATCCTCCAGCCTCGGCCTCCGAAAGTGCTGGGATCACAGGAGTGAGCTACAGTGCCCAGGCTATTTTTTTTTCATTTTTTATATGAAAAAATTATAGTTTTTTAATATGAGAAATTATAGTTTCTAAATTTTCTGCTATAGACATAAAATATTTTAAATTTTTCTTTAAAAATTGTTTTTAAAAAGAGATATGGTTGTATCTCAAAATAGGTTCTTATATCAGACTAGGTATACAAAATAGTACTTGTATATAGAACTTTTTTTGGTCTTTGTTTTTCTTAATCCATTTTCTTTTCATATTTTAAATCTCCTGTCTTTAGTTTTACCAGTATTATTTCTACATCTTCACTCTATAGGCTAAAGGATGACTAAATATCAAGATAAAATGTTTTTATCTATGACAGGCAACCAAGAAAAGTATAGAAAATTGTGAGAGAGTTAAATCAATCTCTTTCTTACCGCCACCTTCTTGTCTTGTGTATGCGTGTCTGTGTCTGTGTACGTGTGTGTGTGCAAGCACGTGTTTATGAATGCATGTATAGTTCTGAATTCATGAATTAACTAGAAAAGATGAAAACACACAATGATTTTCTTGCCTCATTATTATCCTTTTCAATATTGTTTCCCTGGGAAGAGACACAAAAGGGGATATCATCTAAATATACATTAAAAGAGTACAAGGAGGCTATTTCTGGAATGTATATTTAGGAAAAAACATTCTGAGACATAACAGAACCTGTGAAATGAGGAATTTCTTTCTTTTTCCTTATAAATAGATTAACATCTAGTTTGATTTAAATCTAAATTCTCAAGAAAACCCAGATGTTAGTAAATTCCTGTCGTGAGGTGCCATAGATTTAATGGTTTAGTAGATTTGTTAAAACTCTCAACTGCTGTTTTGCCTGAACTAATCTGAATTTAATTCAAAGTGAATGTAGATGTTTTACCATTCTTCAAGCAGGAAGAGGAGAAATTAGAGTAATTCATAAATAAATTAATGCTTTAAAATTAGACTCACAATTGCTAAGCTCCCAACTATTATAATAAACAACGAAATGATGAATAAAAGATTTAACTCTCTCCACTAGCACACAGATGTAAGCAAACAGAAGCGTAAGAAGAGAGGAAAACAAAGATGGGAAAGAAAACAGTATCTGAATTTGTATTCGTCTCTGCCACCAGAAGTTTTACCCAATGTGGTCCACCATCTTGGTATTTAAAGCGTGATCCATGGACTTCCATCACGAGCATCACCTTAGTGCTTGCTGGAAACACCCAAACTCAGGGTGACACCCGACCTATTAAGTCAGAATCTGCACTATCACAAGGTTCCCAGGGGATATGAATGCACACTAAATGCACAATGTTAAGGAACAACAGTCAGTGCAGACTATGTCAGGCAGGCTTTGCCCATATTTATTTTGTTATTGCAGCCCTAAGACTCTGTCTCTTAAAATCTAAACTCAAATTTAGGTAAATCTACTAGATCACAACTATTATGAATGCTCCCAACTCCAGTATCAGTTTAACTGAATCTCTCTTACGACATGTGAACTTGTTCTCTACATTAGGGGAGGGGGTCTACATACCTGTCTCACGATACTTTATGAACACGCCTTCCTAGAGGTTAAAGTCCTTCTCTGATACATTTTCAAAATTCACAATTCCTAGCACGGTTCCTTGTGGTCTATAGGTGCTCATTAAACATTTGTTGAACAAATGCATAAAAAGGAAATTAGTAATACCGTACTGACAAGTCCACCCAAAACAAAACTCTGAGGGAAAACAGTTTGTTTGAAGTTCTAAAACAATGGACTCACTAAAAAATAAAAACTTCCTTATATCTCAAACACCCAGCAAAATTAACTAGGAAAGGAATTTTTATTATCTGTCTTTAACTTACTCCTTCCTATTAAGAAAGTAACAACATTTGTCAGAGGCTACATTTCTACTGGCTGTTTTGCTTTACCAAAAAGAAAGATACATATAGTTAGTGCTATATGTTACTATACCATAAAATCTCCCACACAAATTTAAGAAGAAATAGGATGCTTCTATTGTCAAATTTAAAAAAATATTATCAATCAAATTCACTCAGGTATTTGTGTCTTCACTCAAGAAGAGAAGCTTAAGCTAGGGCTTAAATATACAATAATTAAAAATAAAATGACATTGCTGAAGCATTGTGCATGTTACATATAAACATCTATAATATTTATGAAATGTTACATACAGAGAATATGGGCCAGATGTGGTGGCTCACGCCTGTAATCTCAGCACTTTGGGGGGCCAAGATGGGTGGATCACTTGAGGTCAGGAGTTTGAGACCAGCCTAGGCAACATGGCAAAACCCCGTTATCTACTAAAAATACCAAAATTAGTTGGGCAAGTTGGCACCTGCAATCTTAGCTACTTGGGAGTCTGAAGCACAAGAATTGCTTGAACCCAGGAAACGGAGGTTGCAGTGAGCCAAGATCGCACCACTGCTCTCCAGTCTGGATGACAGAATAAGACCCTGTCTCCTAAAAAAAAAACAAAAAACAAAAAACAAACAAAAAAAACCCACAGGGAATATGTACACTCATAACAGTCACACAGCACATAATGATAATGCTTTGGTCAATAATGGACTGCATATACAATGCAGTCTCATAAGATTATAATACTGTATTGTTACTGGTGTTTACATGTTTAGGTACACAAATACCACGGTGTGACGCGGCCTACAGTATTCAGTACAGTGACATGCGGTACAGGATTATAGCCGAGGAGCAACAGTCTATGCCTTACAGCCTAGCTGTGCAGTAGGCTAGACCGTCTGGGTTTGGGTTAGTATACAATATTTGTACAATGACACCACATAGTGATGTGTTTCTCAGAACCTATCATCCCCATTGTTCAGTGACTCATGACTGTATATATTGCACACGTGCACACACATACACACACTCTCTCTGTCTCATTTTACCTTCCCCCAAAGAGCTCCACTCACAGTTAACATAAAAATTAAGACATAAAATTTTACAATACTACCTAAATACCTAATTGTAGCTTAAAAAAATACCTGCCCAAAAAGTAACCAAAAAACTAAAAATAAAATGCTAATAGTTTCACTTGTTATTTACCTAATTAAAATTATTTTGACTATTTCAAAGCCATTTTAAATATGGGTTTATTTTCATGGAACCATATCCCTAATTGTCTAAAGAAAGTAAGCCATAATGAAAAGGAGAAAAGATGTCAACACAGAACATAAAACTATTAATTATTTGGAGTTTTACATAAACACTTTTAACTTCTGCAAAAATATTTTAAATAATCAATTCAACATTTTTTTAATCAGCAAGGAAACTGCATAACTAGTCTCATCTTACATTTAGTGTCTTTTATTTCTATGCTTATTCTCACTACTACACTGATTTCTTTGAAGACAAGGACCCGATTTTATACAACTCCATAGATCTGAGATGAGGACTGTCTTATGGCAATTAATCAATGTTTACTGAAGTGTTTTGACTTTTTTTAAGGTTGGTTCTCAAGATAAAACTTTAATCTATGACCATTAATTCAACAAATATTTAATAAAAGCTTCTATGGGCCAGGTGCTATCTTTGACAATATGGCCGTTAACAAAACAGACAAAAACCTCAGTCCTCACTGAGTTTACTGTCCGCTGGAAGGAAACAGAACTTGAGTAAAATACATGGTAGGTCAAACAGTGATAAGCCCAAACGGAAAAATAAAAAGACGAAAGGAGATGAGGTGTGTCGGAACGGGTGGTGGAATTGGAATTTAAATAAGTGCTCAGGAAAGGCTCCACTGCACAGGCAATAGCTAAGCAAAGATGTGAAGGAAGTAAGGGACTGAGCCTGAGTGTTCCTCCCGAAGGAAACAGCAAATGCGAATGGGCACGAGGCCCAGGTGAAGCAGACGCAGACAGGAGCGGCAGATGGGGAAGGCAGGTGAGGAGGGCCACCGCCCCCAACAAGGGTTAGTAAACTTTCCTTATAAAGGATCAGAGAGCAAACAGTTTACGTTTTGTGAATCATGTAAAATCTGTCGCATATAGTTTTCTTTTTGTGCTACCCTTGTCAGGTTTTACAAAAATAGGTGCCCGATGAGCTGAAGTTTGCCAATCCCTGCTGAAGAGCTCTGCAGGCCACTGGAAAAGTCTTTTGCATTTGGAAGCAATTACTTGTTATCACAAAGTATGAAAGAATTGCTCAAAAACACGAATAAAAGTAACAGTAACCTAATAAATATTCATGTTTCTCTCAACTGATGTAAAGCTACATATTTGTCCATAATTTAAAACTAGCATGCATTCTCAATTGTCAGCGTTTTCAGAAACAGCCGGCTCTCGTTCATCTATTCAGCAAATATTTACTGAATGCCTGCCAAGAGTTAAATACAGCTAAGGAAGAAAAAAAAGAATACAATGTCCCCACCCTCAACAAACATATTGAACTTATTTTTACAAGGGGGAGGCGGGAACATAAACTAACAAAAAAGGATGTCACATCACAGTGACATGTCCTAGGAAAAAAATTAAAACAGGCAATGTAATGGAGACACTGGATGTGACAAACAGTGTATTTCAGCTACAATGGTCAGGGAAGAGACATATTATGCTCCAGGAGAAGAGGCCCAGAGAATCATACCTACAAAGGCTTTGAGGATAGAAAAATGCTTAGCTTGTTTTAACAACAACAAAGCTGGTAGGTGGAGTATATGGAAGGGGAGGTTGTGGTGGGGTTACAGCGGTGGCAAGAAGCCAGAGGATGCAGAGCCTAAGCTGTGGAAGGAGCTTGGGTTTTACTGTGTATGATGGGAGAGCACAGGAAGGTTTTAACCAAGGAGCGATAACGTCTACTTTAAGAGTTCAGTTCAGGCCAGGTGCGGTGGCTCACGCCTGTACTCCCAGCTCTTTGGGGGGCTGAGGTGGGCAGATAACTTGAGCTCAGGAGTTTGAGGCCAGCCTGGGTAACATGGCAAAACCCCGTCTCTACAAAAAATACAAAAATTAGCCAGGCATGGTGGTCTGCACCTGTAGTTCCAGCTAGTTGGGAGGCTGAGGTGGGAGGGTGGCTTGAGCCTGGGAGGCAGAGGTTGCAGTGAGCCGAGATTATGCCAGGGTACTCCAGCCTGGATAACAGAGTGAGACCCTGTCTCAACAAAGAAAAAGGAAAAAAAAAGAGTTCAGTCTGATTGCTATGGAGATGGGACTAGTACAGAAGTAAGATACAGAAACAGCCCTTGGAAAACTGCTGCAGTAGTTTGAGCAAGGGATAATGGTTCACAGAGCAGAATGGAATCACTGAATTAAAGATACATTTTTGAGGTGTGATCGGGCTAACAGATTTAATGTAGGGAGTAAGAAAAACCAAGGATTGCTTGGTGATTTATTGCCTGCATGATGAGTGAATGGTAGTACCATTTACTGGGGGTGGGAAACTGGGGAAGAAGAGGTTTTGAAAGCAGTGGGCCAGATCAAGAGATCTGAGTAAAACTAAATTTGATATTTAACTAAAGACACTGTGTAAGTAAGAAGTGGAGAGTCCTGGAGCACCTTGTATATTATTAATTTGGCAGCTATTGCTGTGTTTTTGATAATGAATGCCTTAGACTTGAAGAAGTCTGAGGTCAGGCACGGTGGCTCACGCCTGTAATCCCAGCACTTTGGGAGGCCAAGGCAGGTGGATCACCTGAGGCCAGGAGTTCAAGACCAGCCTGGCCAAAATGGTGAAATCCTGTCTTCACTGAAAATATAAAAATTAGCCCGGTTTGGTGGTACACGCCTGTAATCCCAGCTACTTGGGAGGCTGAGGTCAGAGAATCACTTGAGCCTGGGAGGCAGAAGTTGCAGTGAGCTGAGATGGCACCATTATCCTCCAGCCTAGGCGACAGAGTGAGACTCCATCTCAAAAAAAAGAAAAGAAGTATGAGAATATATGTATGTATGTATATATGAGAATAGGACTGAGAGTGGAGCCTTTTAGAGGTCTAGAGGAAAGTGGTAGAATCAGAACCACCACAAAAGGAATGACAGCTGAAAGAGGGAGAAAATAAGGAGACACTGGTATCAGAGACACCCGAAGAAAATAGTGTTTCAAGGAAGGAAGTGCGTGGTATGACGCTGAAAGGTAAAGTTAAGATGAGGTCATGGAAGTGATTTTGTATTTGGTGACATGGATATTAACGATAACTCGACAACAGCAGTTTCGTAGGAGCACTAAAAATAGAAGCCTGATTAAACTTGAAGAAAGGTAAGGAAAGGCAGATAGCAACTACAGTCAATTTTTTAAACAAGATTTGCTGAGAAGGGAAAGAGAGAAACAGGGTGGCAACTAGAATAAGACATCACATCAAGAAGGATTTTTTTTTAAAGATGTTAAGTGGAACTCTAAAAACAGGTTAGTACACTTGCGAACCAGGAGAAAGCAAAAATTTGAAAATGAAGGAGGGAGAAGGATAATGAGGGAAAACCATCTTTAGGTTGGGGAACTGGGACAGGATTAAGAGAAAAGGTGGCAGAGGTGAATTTAGGAATAGTGGCACTACTCAGGCAAAGGATACAGGTATAGATGCAAGTAGGCTGGTAGATTTAATGACCGGGAGACACACTGGGTAGCATCCAGTTATTTTAATTTTCTCAAAGTTATATCAAGTGAAGCCAGAAACTTTGAGTGGAGGGGAAGGATTTGCAGATTTGATAAGAGAAGACAATGATACGGTCACCTCTGAGGATGGGAAATCAAATCTAATAGTCCTCTTTATTAGGACTGCCTGCAGAATTAGGAGCAGTTTGAGATCTGTGACCATAAATTCAATGTGAGACCAGTCCACAAAGCTTTGTGACTCTTCTTGCCCGGTGATATGCAGCTGCTCAGGGCAGAGGCAGTGTAGGAAGACATTTGCTTTAAATTAGGATTGAGGTTTGCAAGCAACAGAAGAGAAAAGCAAGTCAAGGGGATTTAGAAGGGAGTGATTACAGTGCTGGACCATGAAATCTGACCCAGGTAAGGAAGGAAGCGTGAGGCCACACGAGGTTCAAAACAAACAAGAAAAGTAGTACGTTGTTATTTCAAGGTCCTAATCAGATGGAATAACCGGAGTGGAGACGAAAGTAAGTGACCTGGGAAGACAGGAGGTGTCAGCCAGAGCTGAACTGTATCTTTCAGCATCACCATTCCAAGGTGGAGAATTCTGGCGGGTAACAATCCATTCCACATTTACAGGAAGGTTTACTCTACCCAGAACAGCTACACAATGCCCCAAATCAGACAAATGACACTGTCTAGGAACGGCAGCAGACTAGAGGAAAAGCAAAGCAGAGGACCTCCTCTCACACACCAGAGCACAATTTATAGAGCTGCTTTTCTAAAACAGTCATTGTCCATTTCCCAAACTGTGTAAAGGTAAGGATCTAGTACTGCTGGTATAGTCGGAATCAATTTATACCGTCTGATAAAACAGACCAAGGATATGACACAATGCTGTGGCTGTGCTGTGCCAAGAAATTTGAAGGTGTGGTTGAGAAATAGAAAACCAAAGAAAACCCCTGCCTTAGAACGCAGTCTTGGCTTTTTGGATTTATGACAGAATAAATATATTGTCAACTTTGTTCACTGTTTGAAAAGAGGAGGAGGGAACACTTTTATGTTGCTCATCTCTGGACCTCTTGCTGATTAACTCATGATGACAGAGGAAGGCGCTGAGCACTTTTATGGGGCAAAGCATCCATTTATGTTAAGCATTATCATAATTTTTCATCACCGCATAAAACAGGACATGCAACCTTACACTTCTGAGTAAAATGTTCATAGTAAGAGAAATAAGTGTATATAGCCTCTTCCTCTACTTCTATTATTTTCTCCCTTGATTGTATTATTATTCTCCAACACTCCTACTTCATTTAATTTTCCTCTCCCTTTCATGTTTCTTGTTTATATGCCTCAGGCCTCACAGGATCAACCAGGGATCCAACCCTTCTTGGTAGAAGTCAGACATATAGCAGTTGCTAGCCCCGTGACTTTGGAAAAGTAATGTACCAGTCTGAACAGACAATATGGCCTTTTATTTCCTGTTATCTTGTTTCACTCTTCCCAACCGAAAAGTGTTTTTGTAGATATCATTCCACGCACTCCCGCTCCCCACCGCCCCCGCCAAGGCTGTGTCAATGATGAAAGTTGTGAATGCTACAGTTTAATCACACTGCACCAATAACATATGAAAATGTATACGCAGGAGTAATATGCCACCCATACTTCTCCAGCTGGTAATTTCACAGGGCTCAGCTTAAAAACTAATTTAACTTGGACATTTCACTCTAACACGCATAATATAGAAGTAACAGCTGGAGGCTAACTGTGGGAAATCAAGGCATAAATAAAATCATTAATAAAAGCAGATCTATTAAGTAAATAATAACACCTTTTTCTGTGCAAATAAATACTAGCTATCAGAAAATCTCATGCGTAGTTTTCTCAATAAACATTAGTTAAAATACAATAAAAATCAATAAATCAATTGGGTAGAAGACTATTAATCACTAAAGTATCCCAGTGAGATGAGAGAGAAGAATAAAGTTACAAGTTTTAAAGTATGAGCCTAGAGGAAAAGAAGGAAAAAGGGATGAACGGAAAGGAAGGAAGGAGAGGGGGAGGCCAAAAAAAAGAACATAAATCTGAAAATTTGGGGACAATTTATTTTCATACAAAAACATTTACATACTATTTCCAAATAGTCTTTAACCAATAAGATTCTGATTTTATGTAAAACATGACTTAATTTACAAAGATTCCATATGCACACAATTGAATTATAAAAGTTGTTTATATTCCCATACTTTTTGCTTTTTTTGGATTCATACTAACTACGTAATAAAACCCATATTCCCTTAATTAGCACCAAAGGTCTTTAACAATCACCTGTATTTTTAATATTCCCTCATGCAGTAAGCATGAGGAATAGATTTTTTTTTTTTTTTTTGCCTTTTCAGATGTCTTAATATCCTTACCCTTTCCCTTCCCCTGTTTTTGCTGAGCATAAGAGCATACATGCACTCATTCTGCAAGAAGAAGCTTAAATAGCAGTTTAAGCTTTGGCAAAAGCTTTCCAGGACTCCCCTAAACAGAACTAATTCCTTCATCTCCATGAGCTAAAGGGTCTGTATCCAGATTATAGTATAATATAGTATAATTGTAAAAGAAAATATTTTCTAGATCCACTGATAAATTGTAATACTGTAAAAAAATGCAAATATTATATCTAGAGTTCCCAAATTAAATGCAATTCAAACTAAAAGACATAATGCAAAGTACCAGTATTAACTGAACACGCTGTTAAATGCTGCCCACAGTACACTCATGGTACTTATGACTACGGTCCAAGTTGTTTTCTTGTGAGCCATAAGATGATCCAACTGTCTCAGAAATTTTGTCAGGTTACTTTTTAAAAAAGTTTGCTGCTTACAAGTACGGTATGGCATCATTTGAACTCTGCTGGGTGAAAAAGCAACAGTATGGATTAGGCCCACCACTGTTCTTTTCTCATTGGCCCATGACAATTACAACAGTAATACCTGAAGACAGTGAGATGATATCCATAAATATCAATGAAACTATATACAGTATTTCATTGTAAGCTATTCAGCCAGGTGATCCAGAATATGTATATAAACTTTTTTATTGTCATTGAAATGAAAATGCAAAATCATAAAATTTACATGGTAACTTGCAAATCTCAGAATATGTTCAAGGTCTCCCAAGGGATGTGAGGACCCCTAACAGGAATACAATGGTAGAGTGGTTAAAAGCAGAAGTTTGAAGGGCTAAAGAGCTCTAGGTTAAATACTGGTTCACTACTCATTATGATCTTTAGCCTCTCTAAGCTTCAGAGTGTTCTTATCTTTTTTATGGATGACATGGGAATAATGCCCATCTATCAAAGAATTGTGAGAAGTAAATAAAATAATGCATGAAAAATGCTTAGTGTAAGATTTGGCACACTGCAAGAGGTTACTAACATATCCTTTTTCTCCCTACTCCAAATATATGTGTGTGTGTGTGTGTGTATACACACACATACATACGTATCTGTTTTATATATTAATATAGAAATTTAAATACCTAAATTTGCCCACACATTAAGATCCAAAGAAACATGGAATATGCTTCTTCTTCACTCTTTGAGGGGAGGTGGGGGGTGGGGGAGTGGAGGGAAGGAGGATACTATTGAAGTTATGTGTTACATGTTTATATCTAACTCTAGCACTATGCTAAATATAATACTATAATAACCCTTATAAGTACTTATCATATACCAAGCACCTTAATGGTTATTATAGCATATTTATCATCTTATTCAAAATGTCTTTATAAGGTTTTATTAACTCCACATTACAAATGAAAAGAGCAAACCTTCAATAAAATTTAATCCTTACCCCAAATCAGTTTTAAACATCCTAGAACTAGTACTTAAACTCAGGTCTGTCTGACTGTAACTGTGATACTTTTAACCTCTCTACTACAGAAATTATGAGCAAATATTGTTTATCTGGGAGATCTCTGACACCAAATATTAAATGAAGATGGCGTCCACAGTACATAAAATAAATCAGAAGGCAGAAACCCACTGCTCCACACAGTTGTTACCTTACCAGGATTCCACTACCATGGTTAACTGCATGCATTCCTCTGTTCTTAGGACACTGCATCTTTCAATGTCTTTCTTCTTTCCAGAAGAGAAGCATATCCAATGATGTAAGTACCCTGGCATTCTCATATGGATTCATTTCCTTTTTTAAAAACTCAACTTTTCCTTTTTTTTTTTTTTTTTTTTTTTTTTTTTTTTTTTTTGAGACGGAGTCTCGCTCTGCCACCCAGGCTGGAGTGTAGTGGCCGGATCTCAGCTCACTGCAGGCTCCGCCTCCCGGGTTCACGCAATTCTCCTGCCTCAGCCTCCCCAGTAGCTGGGACTACAGGCGCCCGCCACCTCGCCCGGCTAGTTTTTTTTGTATTTTTTAGTAGAGACGGGGTTTCACCGTGTCAGCCAGGATGGTCTCGATCTCCTGACCTCGTGATCCGCCCGCCTCGGCCTCCCAAAGTGCTGGGATTACAGGCTTGAGCCACCGCGCCCGGCCTTTTTTTTTTTTGGAGACGGAGTCTCACTCTGTCACCCAGGCTGGAGTGCAGTGGCGTGATCTTGGCTCACTGCAAGCTCCACCTTCTGGGTTCAACCGATTCTTGTGCCTCAGCCTCCCGAGCAGCTGGGACTACAGGCGTGCACTACCACACCCAACTATTTTTTTTTGGTGTTTGTTTTTTTTTTTGAGATGGAGTCTCGCTCTGTCACCTAGGGTGGAGTGCAGGGGCAGCGATCTCAGCTCACTGCAACCTCCGGCCTCCTGGGTTCAAGCGACTCTTGTGTGTCTGCCTCCTGAGGAGCTGGGATTACAGGCATGCACCACTGTGCCTGGCAATTTTCTTTTTTTTTTTTTGAGATGCAGTCTTGCTGTGTCGCCTGGGGTGGAGTGCAGTGGCAGCGATCTAGGCTCACTGCAATCTCCACCTCCTAGGTTCATGAGATTCTCCTGCCTCAGCCTCCCGAGTAGCTAGGACCACAGGTGCCCACCACCACAACCAGGTAGTTTCTGTATTTTTTGTAGAGGTGGGGTTTCACCACGTTGGCCCTGCTGGTCTCAAACTCCTGAGCTTGAGTGATCCGCCCACCTCAATCTCCCAAAGTGCAGGGATTACAGGCGTGAGCCACCGCACCCGGCCTTAAAACTCAACTCCTCTGAAAGCAAGCTTCAACTCTAAAACAGTGTTTCTGCGCACTTTTCCTTTTAAAAGCTACCACTTTCTTTCCACTTGAAATGATGAGTATGACCGGATGAGTTTAGTTCTTCCATAGAATTTCTCTCTTCACTCACATTAGATGGTGAATGTGAAAGTGCACTGTAAGCTACTAGGTACTATATAAATGCAAGACACTATGGGTTTTTTGGTTTTTTTTTTTTTCCCTCTTTATGTGAATAGTCAAAATGGAAGCTAAAGGATTTAGGCAGAAACAGTAAGGAAATAATTTTACATCTACAAAAAAACTACTGGTAAGTCAGAAAACTGAACTAAACGCTAGCTTACAAGTAAAGGTGAAGAAGACTAACCTCACAAAGGGTAGAATCAGGATTACTAGACAACTAAAAAATACGCTTTAGGCATTGCCCAGGAGAAAACAGACTCTGGGATGTAAGAGGATCTACATTTATCTAAGCTTTGACAGCCTGCTAAGTTTTTTACATATTCACTACTCATTAAACAGACAAATATTTCATTAAATACTACTATTATATATCAAACACTGAGGATGTAATTTTGAGAGAGCCAGGTAGGAAGGGGTCCCCAGAGAAACTCCAGCCAGTGGTGCACTGGGAGGAGCACACCCTGGGATGGAGCCACAGAAACCGGCACCTTGTGCAGCAGGGAGAAGCCTGGCCCTTCCTTTTCATCGGTGTAACCTGGGATTCAATCTGCAAGGCGAGAAGCACTCTAGCAAGGAATCTGGCCTAAAGAGAGTCCCTGTTTCCCCCTTTTCCTTTTCACCCAATAAAACCCTATCCTACTCAACGTTCGAATCGTCTGCAAGCCTACATTTTCGTGGTCGTGTGACAAGGACCCTGTCTTTAGCTGAACTAAGAAAAATTCCTGCAACAATTTCATGAATAGAAATTGTTCGTGTTCTCAAATACCTCCCAGGCATCTAAGGAAATACAGTATATAATAAGTGCTGTTAGAGTGGACATGAAAGAGACCTAAGCTAGTCTGGAGGTGGGGGTGGCGGTGACGATCAGGAAAGGCTTCCCGGAGAACCAATATCTTTCCTAAGGGATTAAGTCCAGTTACTAGGCAGCTGATCCAGTACTAGGCAGAGAAGAAGTATGAACAAAAACCTGAGGAAAAGGAGAATGTGTTATCCTGGGGAAAACCTCACGGTTCAGAATGACTATAGCTTAAAGTTGGAGGAGAGAGTAGAGAAAAAGGAAGCTAAAGGTAAGCAAAGCCAAACAATCATACGCTAAGCAAGGAATCTGTAGCTTACCCAAAGTATATAGGACTTATATAAGGAAGTGATATAATCAGATTTCTCAGAATTCGGAAGAAGCCGACAGGGAAACATGATGAGAGTGGACAGGAGGAAGCATCAGATACCTTTGCAGCAATGCAGGAAAGAGCCAGCTTCCTCTACTGCTGCATCAGTAAACTAATCATGACAATAAGCAAGCTGCTATGGTTTATATTTAATTGACCTCCTTTAAATAAGGTAAAGATAGCCTGTGGTGAGTTTTCCCCTCACAATACATTGTATAAAACTTCTGATTATGGCCGGGCAGAGGCTCACACCTGTAATCCCAGCACTTTGGGAGGCCGAGGAGGATGGATCACCTGAGGTTAGGAGTTTGAGACCAGCTTGGCCAACATGATGAAACCCTGTCTCTACTAAAAATACACACACACACAAAACAATTAGCCAGGCGTGATGCCAGCTACTAGAGAGGCTGAGGCAAAAGAATCGCTTGAACCCAGGAGGCGGAGGTTGCAGTGAGCTGAGATCGCGCCATTGCACTCCAGCTTGGGTGACAAGAACGGAAACTCCATCTCAAAAAACAGAAAAAAGGTTCTGATTATATCCAAGCTATATCATTACGATCACTTCCCCAAGCCAATTGTTCCTTCTAGTTTTCTTGGAAAGTCATCTGCAAAGAACTTTCCTTTTAACATCTCAACTTAGGCCAGGCATGGTGGCTCACGCCTATAATTCCAGCACTTTACGAGGCCAAGGCAGGTGGAGCACCCGAGGTCGGGAATTCGAGACCAGCCTGACCAACACAGAGAAACTCGGTCTCTACTAAAAATACAAAATTAGCCTGGCATGGGGGCACGTGCCTGCAATCCTAGCTACTCCAGAGGCTAAGGCAAGAGAATCGCTTGAACCCAGGAGGCAGAGGTTGTGGTGAGCCAAGACTGCACCATTGCACTCCAGCCTGGGCAACAAGAGCGAAACTCTGTCTCAAAGAAAAAAATTCTCAATTTAAAAGATTGCATTTAAAGGGGATTATTTTTCACTAACACTTTCAAAATAGTTGTGTAACATACTTAAGTGATTTTTTAATATAGAAACTTACAATAACATAGAAATCTGTAATACCTAGGCCAAACAGCTAGCTAAATATTTTTGTTTGTTTGTTTTTTTGGGACAGAGTTTCACTCTGTTGCCAGGCATGGCACAGTCTCAGCTCATTGCAACCTCCGCCTCCCAGGTTCAAGAGATTCTCCTGCCTCAGTTTCTTGAGTAGCTGGGACTACAGGCGCACACCACCACACCCAACTAATTTTTGTATTTTTTAGGAGAGAAGGGGTTTCACCATGTTGGCCAGGCTGGTCTTGATCTCTTGACCTCGTGATCCGTCCACCTCAGCCTCCCAAAATGCTGGGATTACAGGCATGAGCCACCACGCCCAGCCCTAGCTAAAGAATGTTAAAACTGTCTTTTGTAGCCATTGAGAGCAACTATCCCAAACACACCAGAAAGAAAGAAAAATAATAATCCCATATTAATTAGGGAACACGAAGTAAAGAAAAATTAAACATACATTTCCCTCCTGCCTATGACAGAAGTCAAGTTTCTGAATCCCATTACACTATACCTTAAAGATGAGATCTGCTTGTAAAAAGAACTAGTTTTGCGATCTTTGCTATCATGCTCAAACATCTGACAACCCAGACAAGGGCTGGAAGGTTAAACAAAATAATCCAACTTCACCAACAAAGAAAATGCCAACAGTGAATAAACACTCTAGCTTAAAAAGATCGTCTTAAAGACAGAGCAATCCCAATGTGTACACAATTAAACCAAATCACTTATAGGTCTGCTAGCTGCCAGTTAACGCCACTGATTTCCTCATCTGTTTCTCCCCAAGTACAATCTCAAATTCTGAGACCTTAAAGCCACATACATGGGTAACAGAAACTGGAGGTTGGAAGGAAGGTTTCTGTGAAAACATAAGCCATACCCAAGAAGCCAGTTCAACAGTTCTGAAGTTTGTGACTCTTTTCTCCAGTTGCCTCACCCTAAATTTCTTGTCACTTTGTTCCACTGCTCAATATGTTTTTTTATATTTGAAGTAACAAGGCAACAGGTGCCAGTGAAAACAATGCTTTTGCTCTAACCTCCTGATATTTCAACCTGACTCTTGTACCCATGCCAATAGAAAACCTCAGGCGTCCTTTAACAGAGGCAAACGGTCACCTTGATATCCTAAACCCAAGGAAAGGTCGGTTTTTATAACAAGTTCAAATATGAGTTAGTATAAATAAATCAACAGAGATATTGTTAAATGTTTGTGAATTTTTTTAAAAAGGAGAAAAATCTACTCCAAAAACGTTAATTCACTAAAGTCTTGTGAGTCAAAGCATGCGCAATAGACCAACAGTATCAGTACCGACTGCGAGCTTTTGGAAATGTAGAAAAATTCAAGCCCCAACCAAATCCATCAAATAAGAACTGTATTTTAACAAGCTCCCATCCAATCTGTATGACACTTAAGTTTGAGAAGCACTGTATATATATAGCCTTAGTGTACAATAATCAAAAGAAGACACAACTGGAACACCAGTGCCAACAGCTGCCAAATAAGAGAAAGAGCTGCGTGCAGTTTCCACTCCAACACCACACTTTCTGCTTCTCTGGGCACTGTGCACACAAATGACACCAGGAATCCAACCCTCCACCCCCTGCTCCAGTATCTAAAAATCATAAACTTAAAAATGTATTATAACCTAGATGTCATCTCTAGATGTCACAAAAACGTAACAGAACAAGATACAGAGCAAGGGTGTCTAATCTTTTCACTTCCCTGGGCCACACTGGAAGAATAAGAATTGTCTTGGCCCACATATAAAATACACTAACACTAATAATAGTTGATGAGCTTAAAAAAAATACAAAAAAAGCTGATAATGTTTAAAGAAAGTTTACAGATTTGTGTTGGGCCACATTCAAAGCTGACCTGAGCTGCACGCTGGACTGTGGGCCGTGGGTTGGACAAGCTTGATACAGAGGAAAGGAAAGTGTGAGGTAAACTCGAAATCAGACAAACTAGATTTGTACCCTAGATTCTGACACTTAGTAGCTATGACCCTAAGTAAATCCTCCAATCTCTCTAAACTCAATTTTCTGATGTGTGGAATGGGAAAATGTCATCCACTTCATACAGTCGTTATGAGTTGAAGTGAGATAAAGAATGTGATAGCATTTTTAACAGCGTCAAACTGTAATTAGAAATTAGACGTGTTTCTGTGGTTTTGAGATGGGGGGTGGATGCCAGAGTAAGTATGGCCCAATATTTATTGTAAGACATACTAAGAGATGATTTGTGGTTTACATGAAATTTAATTGGGCATCCATATTTTTATTTGCTAAATCTGGCAACTCTATAAAAACTCAAATTTTGGCTAATTTTAAATATATTCTTTCTTCCCTTCTCTGTTGAATTTGCCATCTTCAGCTCATTTACAGAATTTGTGGTGATCTACAACCGCTATCTAGAAAAACATTTACCATTGATCAATGCATGACAGTATAAACTATCATTTTCAGTAAAAGAGTTAGGAAGATCAGCACAAGTCTGTATTCACATATTGTTTTTTCCTACCAACGAATTATTCAAGAGTACACTACTACATCAAAAGATGTCATTTAACAGAGAAGATGCTACACTTGCTTGTGCAGGCTATTACAAAACCACTAGGCACTATTACTTGAAAGAAAAATAAATAAAGTACACTCTTGAACAACAGAGTTGCTTAAGAAAGCTAAAGGAATGAAAAGTGGGAGCTAAAAATGCAAATAACAACAGATCATTCTCCTGGGTTATCAACTCTTGCCCATAAGTCAAATTCCTTGTAAATAGATTTTATGGGGTCAGAAATTTTCTAGGGCCTATTAAAAAAAAAAAAAAAGCTGTAGCTAAAAAAATAAGAAACTAACCCTTTCAAAAATACAATTACATCCATTTTTGTGAGTGACATATCTTATAAGGTTTTAGCAACTAGTGCTTTTTCTTAATGAAACCAGACAATAATGTAAAAAATCTTTCTAAAGTGTGTTATCAGAGAAATAACTATTTAAGTTAGATTTTAGAAACCAATGTGAAATGTTTTCATCAAACTATATAAAAGAGACTATAACAATGGGATTTTTTTTGGGCAAAGTAGAAAAGTATTTTAACTTTTAACAACACAGGGACTCTGGTCTTAACCCATTTATGCCTAGTGTTCTATTATCGGAACGCTAAGCTTGTGGGAGTTATTTACATCCTGCTGCTCAAGGTCATCACGGAGATCTGATTTTTCACCCACACAAAAAATGTGCAACCTCTGGCATAAATGGGTTAATGAAGTTGGTAGGAACTATCACACACATTCCAAACATTTGTTTTAAAAACAAGTCTACAATGGTAACTGATAATTAAAACATAGATATTAATAATATCGAGCTCAATTTTAGACCTAAGTGTTAATGAGAATAAAGAGATGACATTTATAGCTCTCACCTCTGAATGACCGTTAGCCAAAAGAAGAATTCTGAACCAAATCATATATTTTCATCTATACATGGAATAATTTCTTTGTATTCATTCTCTGGTGCTAATGTCATTGAACAGGAAATAAAAAGATGTGTATGTCTGAAGATAGAAAATGTGAGTCTTTGGTCAGTATCACTCTAAATAAAATCTCACTACTCTGTACTGAATGCAAAGGAAGACAGAGGAGAGCAAGGGAAGAAGACAAGGGAGAAGAGAGGAATAAAAATAAACCTCTACAAAATAGAAATGTTTAGTAGAGACACTAAAATACAAATACTACAGCTAAGCATCACTATTGACACAAAACAAGTGGTTAAAATAAACACTGAAAGGTTAAGTATCTTGCCCAAGGTCATATAATGAAGTCACCCAAACAATCCAGTATCAAAGCAGTAATAAATTATACTCTCTTTATGACCTATTCAACTGGACTTGGCAAAACCATAATTAAAATGGTAAAATGTTTCTATCTAGAAAAAAAATACTGCACTAAATCATAATCTGGAATGAAGAGAGACTTGAAACTTAGCATACTGCAGCTAAGATGATCTTTGCCACTGAAAAAACAATGACTATTTTTTTTGTATTCCTTGGAAAATAAACTTATTTAGAAATAAGTATGATTTAATGGCATTTGCTGCTGGGTAAAAGTTAACTAAAATAAACCAGCTAACAATATTATAATATAACCTGTAACTCAGTGAATTATGTATAAACCAATGGCTTCACGGTCAAATTCTTCTGAAGCTTTTCCCAGGGTTTCATTTAGAGAGACTGAGAGCAAAACCAGTCATGCAAAGGACTAACTACGGGACAAATGGTAAAACTTTCCACTAAAATATGAGTCAGCTTAAAGCTTCAGTTAGAGATGAAAGTTCTCGAAACACAAGGCAAAACACTTCTGAAATTTTTCTACTAAAACTCAACTACTTTCAGATTGTGTCATAATTGGAATTACTTAAGTGGTACTCATACTGTTTTACTACAATATGTGGAGAAAATGTAGAAATGGGAAAATCTATTTTTTAAATGCAGCATTTGTGTTTGCTATTTTTATGACAAACACTGTAACATTTCTTCTGTAACGAATATAGCTTTCTCAAAATAGGGGAGGTCACAATTTTTTTTCAATTTGTTTTCTTTTTTGGGAGGCTAACTCTTTAACACTTATCCCAGTGTAACCCATATGCTAGCTGTTGACAGTCAAAGAAGTGCTTTTATAAACAGCAAATACACACACACACACACACACACACACATATACACACACACGTAACCACTATTATTATTAGGTAGCTGCTAAGTAAAACACATATGATATTAACAGGCTCATTTCTGAATCCTATCAAAAATCCTCACACTTTATATTGACATGGCTCATATGCAAAATAAGTAACTTTTTAAATGCAGGTTTGATTGTTTTGTGCTGTTTCTCTTACTATTTACTTACTAATGAAGATGGGCAAGTTACTTAATGGTCTCTGCACTTGTGCTTTTTCACCTAAAAAATCCAAATAATAAATCTCTCTTCATAGTTGCTAAGATCAACTGAAACAAAGTATGTTCTGCTACAGTGCCTCTGGCACATATAAACAGCAGTAATGGTTGTTGTTTTGTTATCACTAGGTTCCACCACCCAGCAGAATCACAAAAATGAAACCAAAATTTAAAGGATGTGGGTGTGTATGTGTCTGAAAGTTTGTCTCAGTAAATAATTCAAGGTTTCTTCTATAAAGCCATAGACAGGTGTGACTTTCCCTCCATCATTTTTGCTGCACTTTATTTACCCTGTTTAATAGCCAGAATGTCTCTATTGAATGTTGAATTAAATTAACGCAATGTTTTCCCCTCCTCTTTCCTCTGATGGCTCTTTTCATCTCCACTTCTCTCTCAGTCAAAACCTGGCCATCTGGTTCTTGCTCTCTGACTACTCACACCACCTTTTCAAAGCACAAAAATCTGAACCTACTCTTCTGATAAACCCAATACTCTTGACATTTTATACTCACAGCCAGATTCCTAGACAGACATCTCTCTCCTGAAATACGTTCAGTTCCTATAAGAATTCAAGATAATGTTCACAAACCATGCTCAACCACATAATCTTTGTTTTAGTGCAAGCATACTGACCTTGAGGTGAGACTGAAGGAAACAGCAAATCCAGGAAGAAAGTGTGAAAAAGAAAGTTAGAAAGAATTAATAAGGACAATATTCAGAAATATTATTCATGGACATTATAAAATGCAGGATTAGAGAAGGGAAGGAGTCACAAATTCTATGCAGGCACTAAAAAAGAATCATTGCAGATTTTCAACTCTCAACAACTTTACTTTCTTATTAGATTACACCATTGTAGTTTAATGAAAGTTTCTAAAGAAAAAAAAATTTGTCTAAAATTTAACATTTCCTGGGGCACGAAAAAAACATAATTTCTTAAACACTAAGAAAAATAGAGAAGGTCAGCCATCCCATTCTCATTTAAGTAGTTAGAACTGGCATTAGGTAACTGCACAATTTTAGTGGGCTTAGTTTTTTTTGACACGCACCTTATAACTAACTGCCTTAACGTCCCCATTCCATTAAGAGGATCCAAGTGACCCAAAAGCAAAAGCAGAAAAACACAGCTTCTGTGGAATATAGAACTCCACTCAGAAGAACTTGAAATAATTTTCTCAAATGTTAAGACATAATTTTCTCCTAATAATAACCAGTATTTCTCACTCCAAATCTACCAAAATCCTCAAATGGTGCAATCTAAAAGCAATAAAGAACAAGAATGCACAGGTCTGTTTACATCAATTCATTTCCAATGCTGCTTAGCAGTAGGAGATTTAAAGCAGTCATGCTTAATGTTCCAGCAGAGCATGTAGCCCTTACAGTTCATGACTGCCTTTTATAACAAGCAGGGTTTTTTTTTCTTTTTTAAAAAGTAATCAGTTTCACTGAAATTAGTATGATCCTCCAAATAGTCAGGGCTTCCAACGACCAGTATCATCTGGATTATCTTCATGGTCTAAATTTTACCTTAAGAATCTGAAACAAAATATTTATTTCTTGAATGCAAGCACCACTTCCAATTATACTTTAATGTCTTCTAAAACTTAGTGATCTCTTGCACAAGTATAATTCGGTATCTAAAAGTTTTAAAAACTCATTGTGAGAATAAAAAAAGATAAGGGGGACAAGATTTGTTACCTTGTAACATGAACAGATGAAAAACAGAAACACAACGACTTGCTCACAATCACATGGTGTGTGACTGGCAGATACAGAGTAAGAATGTAGCAGCTGGGCAGTGGGGGCGGGGGTAAGCTCACGCATGTAACCCCAGCACTTTGGGAGGCCGAGGCATGCAGATCACCTGAGGTCAGGAGTTCGAGACCAGCCTAGCCAACATGGTGAAACCCCATCTCTACTAAAAATACAAAAATTAGCCAGGCGTGGTGGCACATGCCTATAGTCCCAGGTACTCAGGAAGCTGAGGCACAAGAATCGGTTGAACCCAGGAGGTGGAGGTTGAGTGAGCCGAGATTGTGCCACTGCACTCCAGCCTGGACAACACAGCGAGACTCCGTCTCAAAAAGAGTGAGATTGTAGGTCTGCTGACATCTCACCTGGGCACAATTTGTATGTCTGATGATGCTTCCTCAGGAATCTATAAAACTCCATGAACCTTTAGCATCTATAATGCAGTGTAAAATGCAGACAATGTTCAAAATGTTCAAAGGCAGAAAGAAGCCAATCTCTAAATGATTGTTCCCAATGATCCTTTTTATTTCATTGGTCGTGACATAGGAAGTCAAAACAGTTTTAGATGAACAAGAACATTAACTGAATCTCCTTTGTATGCAAGTTTTTATATAACACATGGGTAAATCCATGGGAAAAAACTGAATGTACTCCTGCCAGAGAGCAACTTTAATTATTTAATTTTTACCTACTTTATTATTCATGAATCATATTTCACTTTAACATCAAATTACAACTCTTTTTTTTTTTTTCCTTTTTGAGACAGGGTTTCACCTGCCACCTAGGCTAGAGTGCAGTGGCATAATCTCCGCTCACTGCAAACTCTACTTCCCAGACTCAAGTGATCCTCCCACCTCAGCCTCCCAAATAGCTGAGACTATAGGGATATACCACCACACCTGGCTGATTTTTGTATTTTTTGTAGAGACGAGGTTTCACCATGTGCCCAAGCTGGTCTCAAACTCCTGGGCTCAAGCAATCCACCCACCTTGACCTCCCAAAGTGCTAGGATTACAGGCACGAGCCACCATGTCCAGCTAAACTATAACTCTTGGGAAATAACTTTAGGAGAAAAAATCTGTACATCGAATTACATGTAATCCTAATGTTTATACTTTTAGGTAAAACATTACAGTAGCCATTAAACCCAGATTTCTATAAGACCACAGTAACAAATTATAAGGTGCTGTGCCCACAAGAAACTTGGCGAAGACAACCTAACAGAATGACTACAAAAAGCTTTGTAACTTACTCTTCTTTCACAGGAAATCTATGATACTCATCAAGGAGGAAGAAGAAAGAAACCAGCAGCTTCCCCAGAAAGCAAGCTGAAGCAAGCAGGATCAGATAAAAAACCAGTCACCTTCAGTTGTAATATGCTGGCATCTTTCTTTTCCTTTTCAGTTTTTTTATTTTTTAAACACAGACCATCCTCCCTCAAGCAATAACACACATTATATAATTACTCTGAGCCACCATTCGCAGCCCCAGTCATCTCTCTTCCACTCTAACCACATTAAGAGCATATTCTCTGACACTATACTTCATGGATTGAAGATGCGTATCCATAAATTTAAAAGGAAGAATATTTTTCTCTAAAGAGACACTTTCCTCATGAATTATGTAGCAGTTTATGTCAAACTTGCATACGGCTTAATTTCTATATGGTAGATCTTTGAAGACATTGTAAATGAGTATCAATTTAAGATTTAAGGAAAAATATTTACAAGAATAAAGACTAAATACCTAGGTTTACATTTTCGGGTTACACTATTGCAATAGATGCCTGAATACAATGTGATACTAACATAAATTAATATCATAAAGCCCATTTTCCCAATGAGATGGTCCAAAAGAAACCATTTTGGGTCAACCTAATAAACTCAGGATATAGGTAAACCAGTCAAATATCTAATTTACAATTTACACTAGTAAATACATTCATTTGGTTACTACACATACATTTAAAATGAAATATATGACAAAATAATATTAATTAAGAAATACTATTTTCTCCTACTCCCACATTCAACAAAACAATTTTATTCACTCTCTTTGAACGTATTCTTAACATCAATTCACCAAGGATAGAAGATGCATCATAGTAAAAACTATTTTATATTACTAAGAAAAAAAGTTATACCAATTAGATTATACCATGCCATTTACTTGTATGTGTATCCAAACTTCAGAGATGTTAAAATACAAACATAAGGTCAGAACTGGCATTTCATTGTGACAAAAAGGAGAAAGGGAAAGTTATCTACACTTTTGTTTAATCTACCAATCTAAAAGTAATTAGACTGAATTACATTAAATTGTATAAGAATATTTTAGGCATATGAATGTACTTACATTTTTACAGAAGGAAAAGCATGTGTAAATATATATGTATGAATATATAAACATGTACATGTGTAAACATACTATGTATATATGAAAGAAACAAAAATATTTTCAATATAATATCAAGGTACGGGAGACTACTGAATCTATCTTTTGAATTTCTAAAGGTCTGAATATTATGGGTAATGCTAAGACAAGGAAATGTGGGCCAGGCGCAGTGGCTCATGCCTGTAATCCCAGCACTTTAGGAGTCCAAGGCGGGTGGATCACGAGGTCAGGAGATCGAGACCATCCTGGCTAACATGGTGAAACTCCGTCTCTACTAAAAATACAAAAAATTAGCCAGGCGTGGTGGCGGCTGACTGTAGTCCCAGCTACTCGGGAAGCTAAGACGGGAGAACGGCGTGAACCCGGGAGGTGGAGCTTGCAGTGAGCCAAGATTGTGTCACTGCACTCCAGCCTGGGCGACAGAGCGAGACTCCACCTCTGTGAGATGATTAGACAGCAGAATGAGGAAAGAGTACTATTTCTCTTTTTTAACATATACACATTGGTCTCTCAATAATGTACAGTCACAGCACTGAATGTGATAGCTACTACTGGAAAAGCATAAGTAAAGGAAAGAGAGATTACTAGTGAAAGGAGGTCAGTAAAGTTTTCTTTTTGGAAAAAAGTAACAGTTAAAATAGGTCAGATTCCCACAAACAAAGAGAACAAAACTTTTAGTCAAAGAGAAAAGAATAAGAAAAGGCAGATAAGAAAAAAGCATTCATCTAAAAAATTCGACTTCTATTTTCAAGAAAACAGCAAATTCTTCTCAGACTATCAAGCCAACAATTGGTAATATCACTCTATAAACTAGTTCAAGTTTGCCAACACATTTTACAAGATTTATGAAAGATAAAACCCTCCATTTTCATTGTATTAAAATTTTAGAAACTACTTGTAAAATCTTTAAAAGAAAATTTAAAAACTCAAAAGGCAATAACCTTTAGGCAGTAAGTTGAAGCCTGGCAGCTATTTTCCCAAATGCCATCAGAAAGGTTCTCTTTCTCTTACACATGCACGTGTGCAAATAACACTCCCAGACTAAAAGTCACTACTGGCATGACAGGAAAATGACCTCATTCTTTGTGTTAAAAAAAAAAAAAGTTATGTAATCTGTTCATAAAATTTGGGCTAATCTTGTTCATTTTTGTTTTTAATCCAAGGTTGTTCTTAGTATGCTCAGAATTTAGCCCAAATCCTATGAACAGATTACTGAACTTTTTTTTTTTTTTTTTTTTTGAGATGGGAGTTTCATTCCTGTTGCCCAGGCTGGAGTGCAATGGCATGGTCTCAGCTCACTGCAACCTCTGCCTCCCAGGTTCAAGCAATTCTCATGCCTCAGCCTCCCAAATGGCTGGGATTACAGGTGCCTGCCACTACGCCCGGCTAATGTGTTTTTTTTTGTTGTTTTTTTTGTTTGTTTGTTTGTTTGTTTTTTAGTAGAGACAGGGTTTCACCATGTTGGTCAGGCTGGTCTCAAACTCCTGACCATAGGTGACCCACCCGCCTCGGCGGATCCCAAGTGCTGGGATTACAGGCGTGAACCACCACGCCTGGCCATAACATTTTTTTTAACAAAGCCAGTTGTTTATAAATCAAAATACAGTTCCCTTAAAAACCATACTACAAATACAGACTAGGTTGTCTTGGTAGTCCACAAAATTAAAGTTTAATCATGATGTAAAAGCCAAGAGCTAACAGTGCTAGATGAGTGATATGGTTTGGCTCTGTGTCCCCACCCAAATCTCATGTTGAATGAACTGTGATCGCCAGTGTTGGACGTGGGGCCTGGTGGGAAGTGACTGGATCATGAGGGTGGTTTCTAATGGTTTAGCATCATCCCCCTAGTGCTGTCTTGTGATAGAGTTCTCACGAAATCTGGTTGTTTGAAAGTCTGTAGCATCTCCCCCTTTGCTGGCTCTCTCCCTCCTGCCAGCCATGTAAAATGTGCCTGCTTCCCCTTTACCTTCTCATGATTGTAAGTTTCCTGAGGCTACTCCAGAAGCAGAAGCCTGTACAGCCCACAGAAACATGAGCCAATTTTCTTTATTTTCTTTAAAAATTAACCAGTCTCAAGTATGTCTTCATAGCAGCATGAGAACAAACTAATATAATGAGGCATGGAAAAGATGTTAGCAAAGAAGATAAAATTAACCAACACAAAGTAGAAAAAGTTACCTCCATCAAAACTACTCACAAGGCTAGCCCTGAGAATTTTATGTATATATGAACAACAAAACTGATCTCCAGTTCTCCTATCTTTCTCGGAATAATTGTCGCAGTGCAACACCCTGGCTTTCCCTCTGTATTCTGTGTCTCTGTACTAGAGTTGGAAGACCTGAAATTAGTATTAATAGTTTAGGATCCAAAATTACTTATTAGCTTTCCAACCAAATAACCTCCCAAGCTACTATCATTTAATATTGGCTTCAAAAATGGAAAGATCAAAGACTTAAGAGTCCAAAGTTCAGGGCTGGGTGCAGTGGTTCACCTCTGTAATAGTATCACTTTGGGATGCAGAGGCAGATGGATCACTTGAGCCCAGGAGCTCCAGACCAGTCTAGGCTATATGGCAAAAATCCATCTCTACAAAAAAATTACAAAAATTACGTGGGAATGGTAGCACGTGCCTCTAGTTTCAGCTACTCAGGAAGCTGAGGTGGGAGGATCACCTGAGCCCAGGAGGTCAAGGCTGCAGTGAGCTGTGACAGTGCCACTGCACTCTAGCCTGGATGAGAGTTTCTTTCTGATACTACTACATTCTGGGCACATGATAACTGGGATGACCAGCCTCTGTGGTATGGTAAGTAATACCTTCCAGTAGCGCTCAACCAGACCTTAAGGAACTAAAATTTCATCACCAGAATTTCTAGCCATTGGACAGGCTATAGACAAACACCAACGCTAGCATAATCTACAAATGAAATGACAACAGCTTCTGTATTGATTGAGTCTTACTCTCTTTGAGCCAGACGTAACCCTTTAACTGAGTCCAGACTGAGAGAAGCACTAAAAAGTACATGTGTAGAAAAGCTGGCCCCTAGCAGCAAACAACCCACATACAGGCCAATTCCACAGTACCTGTCCTATACGTGGGCATTCCAGCATGTGGGAAAAGACTGTGGCCTCAATAAGATCCTCCAGTGAACAGACTCTGGATCATCTAGCTGTCTACAGCCTCCTCTTCTAGGAGGTGAGGTCATTAATGAAAACTGAACACCTGAAAAGGATTTCTTTTCAGGAAGAAGAGACAGACACTGGAATTGTTAGGCAAAAGACTCTGCTGCCTACTTATGTAATACAGGACCAGGCGTTTAACCTCAAACATCTGTATAACAAAAATCTAGGCCAGGCACAATAGTTCATTCCTGTAACCCCAGCACTTTGGGAAACCAAGGCAGGCAGATCACTTGAGGCCAGGAGTTCGAGACCACTTTGGCTAACATGGCAAAATCCCATCTCTACTAAAAATACAAAAATTAGCTGGGCATGGTGGTGTATGCCTGTATTTCCAGCTACTCGGAAGGCTGAGGCACGAGAATCACTTGAGCCCGGGAAGTGGAGGTTGCAGTGAGCCCAGATCATACCATTGCACTCCAGCCTGGGTGACAGAGGGAAAATCTGTCTTAAAAAAAAAAAAAATATATATATATATATATATATATAGAGAGAGAGAGAGAGAGAGAGAGAAAGAGAGACAGAGAGAGAAGGAGAGAGCAAGAGAGAGAGAGAGATAGAGAGAGAGAGAGACAGAGAGAGAAGGAGAGAGCATGCGCGCTAGGTGTGGTGGCTCATGCTTGTAATTCCAGCACTTTGGGAGGCCGAGACAAGGGGATCACTTGAGCCCAGGAGTTCAAGACCAGCCTGGACAGCATAGTGAGGCACCATCCCTACAAAAAAATTAAACTATTAGCTGGGCATGGTGGTGTGTGCCTGTGGTCCCACCTACTCAAGACACCAAGGTGGGAGGATCGCTTGAGGCTGGGAGGTCTAGGCTACAGTGAGCTGTGATCACGTCACTACACTCCAGTCTGAGCAAAAGAGTGACATTTTGTCTTTAAAAAAAAAAAAAAAACCTGTATTAGAAAGCTTTCCAACACACACCCCCATCAACCCAAAAAGTCATGACGTAGAAGGGGTAGCTAAAATGAACAAATATAACTAAACAAATTGCATTAAAATATTTGGATATCTTTCTTAGATTCAAAATACATTCCTCTTTAAGCAGTTGCCTAGTCGGAGGCGAAAATCCGCTATACGCATTCCTCTCAAAAGATGAAAGGGTGAGATCTGTTCTAGGCATTTGGGTGGCGGATGAGGTGGAGGCAGAGACCGAGGAAAATAAAGAGGACTAAAGCAAAGGAAAAGCAGGACTGATACCTGAGCGGGCTGATTTGAAAAGAATGGCATAGAATAATCTATGACTGGTTTAACTCTTACCCTCAAATTACCACCTTATTTTAAGAAGAACCAAAATGGGCACAGTGAGGAAGTTATTCCTGATTCGGGGAAGTAATTAAAATACTAGGGAAATTATTTCTTGATTTGGAAGGTATTAGGTAGACAAAGAAACTCCAATCTGGTCAGGGCCCCTATGTTGTTCCTGCTTTCAGCAACTGATCCTTATTTGACTTATCAAAACACGTTAACTCTTTTCAAAATGGTGGCTTCCATTACAAAAACAGCGGGGACGGGAAAGAAGTACATAATTATCTATATCCATTTGAATGCACTGGGTTGCAAGTAACGGAGAATCCTGACTCAAACTGGCTGAAACAGTCATAAATTGTCCTATCTCACGTCACAAGCAGCACAGAGGTAGTTTCAGGAATAGTCCGTTTCAGTTCCAGCTCTGCTGTGCTGGGATTTTGTTGACTGTCACTCTCTGGATACTGGTTTCATCTTAGGTTGGCAGAAGTAGCTGCAGCAATTACGGGTGTCGTATCCAGACAAGATAATGTTCAGGAGAAAGGGGTCATCGTTCTTCTTATAAGAAAATCATTCTCAGAACACTCCCCGTGGCTTTCCTTCAAATCAAAACGCACATACGCTCAACGCGTGACTAGTCACCAAGAAACAGAATGCCATTCTCCTGATTGCCTTTAAAAATCCGAATCTACTTCTGGAGCCGAGGAAACAGGGAATGACAAATACTTACGGTTGTGTTGGAATGGGAAAGTAGACAACTAAATGTTAAGGCAAAAGGGAGAAACTGAAGTTTAATGTATAAAATTAGTTTTAAAAGTGGGTCTCAGATCTGCAAAGGCTGGGGCTAGGGTTGGGAAGAGATTTGCTGTAAAGGGGCAAAAGGGAACTTTTGGGGATGAGGAAATGTTCTGTATCTTGATCACGGAGGTAGTCATGTAAGCACACAGATTTGTCAAACCTCAAACAATCAGCTTAAAATGCGTGCATTTTATTGTATGTAAATTACACCTCAAAGTTGTTGAGGTTTTTTTTAGGGGCTTCTGAGGACTTCTTATAGAGCCCCTCCTTCAAATCGCTGCTCGGGGACATCAGTAACGGTATCAGACAGATCTTTCTCGACTATTCCATAAATAATCCCTTGGCTAAATTTCAAAACACACCCCTCCAAAAAATATACATACATTAAAATCCTGGTTCATATATTCCTTCAAATCAGGAAATATAGTAAATCTACAATTCCTATTAATCTTTAGATCACTATCTTTAGATCACTATTATCACTATTAATAAAAGACTCTATTATTCTTTGGATCACTGAAAATTTCTAACTTTGATAAACCAAAGGCAACCTTTGTTATCTAAATTATACGAAAATCAGATGGTTGCCATTCTCTGAATACAAGTTTTGAAGGGCATTATTGAATCTAACAATCTTATATTAGAGTAAAATTGAAGATTTCTGCTGCAAACACTAAGCTCTGTGAATCCATTAGTCATTATGGTATTAGAAAAAAGGTAACAAAGCACATTAAAAAGCAAAATTATAAGGCACAATACAATATATGGCACAGGGAACAATGTTCCCAGTGTGTTGCTATAACATGGGCACATTCAGCTAAAAGGGACAGTATGAGTGAAAAAGCAGACAGCAAACAATTCTGTATCAGCCTCCAGTACACTTCTGAGTGCTATTTATTTTATTTTATTTTATTTTATTTTATTTTATTTTATTTTATTTTTTGTTTGTTTGTTTGTTTTTTTGTTTTTTTTTTTTGAGACAGAGTCTCGCTCTGTCGCCCGGGCTGGAGTGCAGTGGCCGGATCTCAGCTCACTGCAAGCTCCGCCTACCGGGTTCACACCATTCTCCTGCCTCAGCCTCCCGAGTAGCTGGGACTACAGGCGCCCGCCACCGCGCCCGGCTAATTTTTTGTATTTTTTAGTAGAGACGGGGTTTCACTGTGTTAACCAGGATGGCCTCGATCTCCTGACCTCGTGATCCGCCCGTCTCGGCCTCCCAAAGTGCTGGGATTACAGGCTTGAGCCACCGCGCCCGGCCTATTTTATTTTATTTTATTTATTTTTTGAGACAGAGTTTCGCTGTTGCCCAGGCTGGAGTGCAGTGGCGCAATCTCGGCTCACTGCAACCTCCGCCTTCTGAGTTCAAGCGATTCTCCTGCCTCAGCCTCTGGAGTAGCTGGGACTACAGGCATGCACCACTACACTTGGCTAATTTTTGTGTTTTTAGTAGGGATAGGGTTTCACCATGTTGGCCAGGCTGGTCTCGAACTCCTGACCTCAGGTGATCTGCCTGCCTCGGGCCTCTCAAAGTGCTGGGATTACAGGCGTGAGCCACTGCACCCAGTCACTCTAAGCATTTTTAACATTATACCAAAGAAAAGCCTACTCACTATTAATCTAAATAGAAACTCTAATATGCTCATTTTAGGAGAGAAATTCTCAGTTACATGCAGGGTTCCTGAGGTTAATCTAAATTTATCTACTTACCTAACGACTTTTCAAACTCTGATGTGTTTGTATTTTTCTATACTATCCAGAACCACCAGATGATGACTTTTTGGAAATATTAACTTGTCTACGTTACAGTGCCCAGTTACTCCATCAAATATTAATCTAGATGGTGCTTGTGAAGGTAGTTTGCTGACATAATTAAAGCCTCTAATCAATTTAAGTAAAAAAGACTATCCTAGATAATCCCAATGGGCATAAATGAATCCTTTGCAAAGACTTTAAAACAGGGCTGAGGTTTCCCCAGGAGAGGAAAGAAATTCTGCCTGTGGACCACAGCTCTGGCTTGTGCCTGCAACAGGTTCCATCCTGCTCATGATCTTCTCTTCCTGTAGCCTCCACAGGGATTTCAGTCTTGCTTAGCCAGCCCCACGATTTTACAAGACTATTCTCTGCAATAAATCTCTTAATATATGTAGGCATATATCACTATATGTACAAATACACATATAAATCTCATAATACATGTATGCTTCTGTGTGTGTTTATATATGAGTGTGTGTATATACGTATTTATCTCTGTGTGTGTGTGTATATATATATACACCTACTAATTCTGCTTCTCACTGGATTCCAACTAATATGCACCACAGTACGGAATGTGAATTTAGAAGTACTACTTCTTAGATTTAATTGGGGAAATATTTTATATTTATAGATGTATTAGTGGGCTTACCCAATCCTCCTTTTAAAATTTCAGGGGGTCAAGAGAGTAGTACAACACTAAATCATCTTCTGACAAGAACTACTATTTTCTGTAACAGCCAACATGGGAAGGAACTATTCACTTATTTCTTTCGATCACAAAGAACAGGCCTGGGAATCCTTCACAACACAATCTGAACCATTTAATATTGGAGATCCTTTTATAAGAAGCACTATAAAATGCAAAGAATAGTAAGGATTTTCTTGAGTTCAATTATTGTAACAGTCTCCTTTTATTTTTGCACTTAGTGGGTAGCTGAATACCCTTAAGAAATTAATTCTACATGCTGAATCTACGGTGTGGCGCTACAGTTACATTAGTTGAGGAGCTATTTAAGGAGTATTCCAGCATAAGAACAACTAAATAAAAGGTGGGCTAGAACAAAGACTAAAACAATTACAACCAGCATTATCAGAACTTTACCAGAATGAACACAGATCGATTTTATCAAAAAGTAAGGTACCTAAAGAGGTATAGTTCAACTTGACATATAATCAGCTGTTCTTTAATTCTGATCAAGCACAATTCAACAAGCCCCAGGAGTAGCAAGAGCAGCAGCAGCAATTCACTCTAGTGTAGACTGTAGCCTTACATAACGCTCACTGTCCCAGGAAGTCCCGAACCAAACCCCCGATGGTACAGGGACAGAAACCTGGCACGGAGGGTACAATCTGTAGGAGACTGGCTTTCTGAGAAACAGCCACGGACAAGGGGCAGAAGGAGCATACACATATAAACACACAGACACCAAAAACCCCAATGGAACAGGACCATGATAAAACAAAAAGAAAAATGAAGAAACTCAAATGATAAATTACAGGCAGCCAGACATACACACAGGAAATAGTGAAATGGCAACACAAGAAGCAAATGATTAGTAAGAAACACAACGGCCACACACATGCAAATCAGTACTAAATCTGGGAACAAGAGGTAAAATATAACTCCAACTGTCTGTGACAAGGAATGCACTGATTATCTCCTAAAATAAGCAGAGCTCAGTTTATAAAAATCGCATTCAAGGGCATAAGTGAAAACTACAATCTACCTTAGTTTGTAAGCAAGCCATAATACTAAATATAACCACTTCTACTTAAGACATTGGGTCCAGACGGGGTAAAAGAATAAATCACCTAAGGGTAGGCAGCCTTCAAATAACAGTTGGCAGGAAGTCCAAAAAGAACATAACTAACCTTGGCGGAACAGAAAGAAAATTGATTTGGAATTTACAAACCCCATTCGATTAGCCCTGGCTCAACCACTGTGTCACTTCAGCAATAACTTCTCTGGGCCTCGGTTTCCTCTTCCATAAAATGCCATGCTAGATCACTTTCACAAATTCTATGATTCTACTGTTTATTTAACATCTTAAACTATGTTACCAAGTAACAAATTACAAAGCTGGTAGCAAAAGCTCAGTTATGAAAGCTGTTTCCTCTTTTTTTTTTCCTCCAGTAGCCAAGAAACTGTGTTAAATCCTAAAACAAAATTATAATGCTATAGGGCCAGAGGACAGAAATGTACAGTGCTTTTTCCAACTTTTATAAGAGTTACATTCTGTGGAAAGAGTAAATCATTTACAACTCTTTCTCAAAATGCGAGAAATATAGTGACTAATAAAAGCTGCTATTTGGTGTGCTTTGGATATCAAATACAGACTTGGTCCTATTTCTTACTCTCCTTCGGTTCACATCCATCTCCCAAAAATCAATATTGGCGCCAAAAATGAATCAAAAACGTTTTCAAGCAAGCTGCCTGGAATAGCAAGCAGTAATTTCAAATGTAGATTTCTAATAAGAAATTAAACCATAAAACTTATTCAAGGAATTTCTTTTCTGAAATATATTTAGTGGGAAGTCACTAATCAATCAACAGCACCACATTTTAATATCTATGCAGTACTGCTGCAGATTCCAGGCCTTTCCACAAGCAAAGAGAGGCATGTATTCATGTAAGTACATAAGGGGTGAGGGGTATATACACATGCATGCATGTGTGTGTTGCGGGGAAGGGTGCAGTATAAAAATGAAGACATAACAAACGCACATAATCTAATCTTGAGGCTATTTTAATTTTAAAATTCTGACTTAAAAAATTTTATCCATATGTCTTATCCAGAACTGAACAAAATGAGTAGAGTCAATATCAAAATAAAAGGAAGTAAGTGACCAGGTAATCAGTCCGTGTTATTTACACTTTCAGTACAGTGAAGGAGAACTGTGAAGGTTAGACTTCATAGTTTTGGTTTCTTGAAAATTAAAATTCTATGACTACAGAATAGGAAAAAATAATAACTTCAGAGGACAATATCAAGTCTACCACTAACCCCAAAACTTTAAAACTTAGTAAAAAATTTATGGAAGTACTCTAACACTTCTCAGCCTTCAAGATCATTAAAAAAATATATTCTTAAGGATCAGTCCCCAAAAGGCCAAGTAGATTAGTGACGCCGTTCTGTCACTGTCAGTCTTTCTGGCTGTTCAGAATATAGGTGATCAATAAAGTTCTACTGGCAGAGTTGTTTCTGCATACTTTTAAATTTATATTAAATATGTGGTGTAAAAGAAGAGGTCAAGAGGCACATGCTTGACCTTTAGCATAAAATAGTAAGAAAACACACCAAAAAACTTCTAGGAGACCTGTCTGCCCAGATCTGTTAAAACACAGAATATTTTAAAGAATTCCAAGTCAGAGACAGCTTCATAAAAAACACATTCGTGGCTCCTAAATTGTCCTCAAAGTGTCTCTCCTCCTAATTTTGATCTAATGCACTGAAGTAACAGTTTGTTTTTCAACAATAAAAACTGTGAAAAGTCTAAAAATTTATAGCCCAAGAGAGCATTAGCTCAACAACAAAGGTCTAAACCAGTGATAAAAGATTAACTCCTTATGCTTGAGGATCATTTGGTCATTACATACAGAAATTAAAAAGTAGACATCTGTCCTCTCTTGATTTGCCAGTAAAAAAAAAACTTTAATTTTAAATTAATGAATACTTTCTCTTTTGCCAATCAATGATGTTACAGTCCACAGCTTCCCAGTTTATTCCCATTCTATGTTGCCTTTTAGATACCGCAACAGAGAACGTACACTGACCTAGAGAAAAATGCAGCTAATACAGTAATAGCAAGAACTCGAGAACCTAAATTCAGAGTCAGATATTGAAAAAGTATGTCCCCAAAAGTGTACTTTTAACACCATACTTTAACCTCACGAGTCCCAATCAGCTTCCCTTTCTTACCTTTCCAACTCAGCTATCTTCTTATCTTTGTCATTCTTCTCATTTTCCACCTCCTTCAAGATTTCTAAGAGTCGATCAACTTCTGCCTGGGCCTTGCTAGATTCATCTTTGTACCTGGTGATCTCTCTCTCCAAGTGCTGTATACGGTCACTCATCTCTGGACTGGCTCTGGCTTCCAGTGCTGCCTCATGCGCCTACAGAGAGAAGCATTTCAATCCTATCAGATACACACAGGTGGCAATGGGCAAACCATGTCCCAAATAATGATTTATATTCCAATTTAAGTACAGAATTATCAAATACCTAACAGCTAGTTTGCAATTTATAAGGTCTTTATCTGCTTAAGTATTATATAGACAAATATTAGTAATAAATGGAGAATTATCTTAGGTTCCAAGTAGATTAGTTGTTTTAAATAATACATCTCTGAATATTATTAAATCAAAAATCATCATAAGCCAAAAGATGCTGCAGAGTTTACTGAGACAAACTAACAAGTCATTGGACTGTTGTTATTGATCCCTCCAAGATAATACCAAAAGGCTACACCAGGGACTCACTGCTGATCGTATAGCCGGACCAGTGCAGAGACCTAATTCCCACTAGACCCTAACTTCCATTTCCATTTCCTAGATGCTGCTTTACCTAACGTGTGAATCACATGGCCTTGGGCATGTAGAGTCATACAGATACTGTGAGTGTGATGCCATAAAAATGTGAGTTAGGTTAAGAAAATAGCTGCTACCATCACACAGGTACCTCCCTCATGCAAGGACTAGAGAATTTACAAAATAACATGGGACAAACAAATGAATTCAGAAATCAAGAACCACACTTAAGGATGGGCTCTGTGGCTTGAGCCTGTAATCCCAGCACTATAGGAGGCCCAAGCAGGGGGACTGCTTGCAGCCACAAGCTGAAGACCAGCCTGGGCAACACAGCAAGGTCCTATCTCTACTGGAAAAAAAATTGTTTAAAAAAAAATTTTTTTAAAAGAACCACACTAAGATCTGAGAAAAAATTTTTTATTCAGGATCCTATAAAAGTCAACTATTATTATTAATGCAATCTGGAATACAAAACAGTTTCAATAATTACAAACTAATTTTCAAGTCCTTAATTGTCTTCTGGAATCTTTAAAGCCATGTATGTATAACGTATTTAATGAGAAGACAAAAGTTAAGATGTTTTATTTTTTCTTATTCAACAGACAATATATTTAGTCCCTTAAAATGGTGTGAAAAACTATTAAAGGAGAAAATATATATTCTTAGGAAATATTTCAGAAAGCTCTGAAGCAAAGTATCTTGAGTAAATGAGAAATGTCTATATAAATTGTATTAACACGCTTGGTGAAAGCAACAGCTATACTTTTAAGACAAGTCATTTCCTAAGTTTATTTGTTTAAGGCTTCACACATGTAGAAAAAATCTTTTATCTGTCTTAAATATAGGCTTCCCTAACACTTAACCTTGATATACATATGAAGTATATTTTAAGAAACAAAAATCATGTAAGTTTGGAAGGTAAGAAGAGATCACTGTTCTGCACTGAATGTTGCCCAATGTCTGAAATCAGTTGTTTCACATGGTTTCTGTTTTTGAGTTGTTAATTGTAGGAGGGAAATTCCTGTAGCAGTCAATCCTTCATGGGTGGAAGAAGGCGATAAATATATCTAATAGAAAAGGAGAGAGGGAAGAAGAGTATAAGGAGTACCAAGATCAGGAGATTATTTCAATAGAAAGCTGATCATATTACACATAAAGAGAGGGGACAACAAAGGGGAAGAGATTGAAGATGCAAACAAAAGCAGAAGTAACTGAGAAAACTCTTAGTATCCACAAAGAAAGAAGGCGATGAAATAGACAACAGGAGGCAGCTTGATGTAGGGGCACAAAGACGACTGTGTAAACAAACGTGAAGGCCAGCTGCCATTTAATGTCACTGAGATAACTCTGATTTGTAATAATTCATTATAAATTATTTACTATAACTCCACAAATATAACTACTGCATATCAGCATTCTGGGCCTTCATACATGCTAGTGAGTCCTTACTTTGAGGTCTCAGCTTAGGAAGTGTCACTTCTGTTAGAAGGTACTCCGTGACCTGGACCTAGGTCAGTTCTCTTTGATATAAGCGTCCCTCACACCGTGTGATTTACTACAATTACCTTCGTAAGTGTCTATCTTCCTGATAGAGGCTATAAATTATATGAGTCAAGGGACAGGTCTGTCTTGTCCACCACTATATATCCTCCGTGCACAGTGTGGTAACTGTCAGAGTAAAAACTCAATTATTTGTAGAAAAAATGAATATGCAAAAGTAGTGGGCTAGTTTCCATTTGATTTAAAACAGTCCCTAGGTCTAAATGGTAGGAAAAGAAAAATGATTGGGAAGAAGAGAAATTAATCAGTAACTAAATATAAGTGCACGATTAAATGTAGCCAGAAGATGATTAAGACTATCAAATGAGGCCAGGTGCAGTGGTTCGCGCCTCCAATCCCAGCACTTTGGGAGGCTAAGCTGGGAGAATTCTTTGAGCCAAGGAGTTCAACACCTGCCAGGGTAACACAGTAGGACCTCGCCTCTACAAAAAAATAATAAAATAATAACAATAAAGATAATAAAAGAATACTAAATGACAATCTTTAAAGACAAAATAAATCAAGCTAAAAAAAAAAAAGATACTATAAACCTTCCCTTCCTTTATGACAACAAATTCTATATCAGAGTAGTTTACATCTAAACTCTTGCTGAGTTAATTTGTACTTTAAAATAAAATTCTAAGAATTTTAAACCACCTTAATGATCTTTACAACTTCATAAATTACAATACAAACTCCAAAAAAGGCATTATTTTTCAAATCAGTGTTATAAGCATCCCTTTAAAATGGACTTCTAAGCCAGGTGCAGTGGCTCACGCCTGTCACCCCATCACTTTGGGAGGCCAAGGTGGGTGGATCACCTGAGGCCAGGAGTTTGAGACCAGTCTGGCCAACATGGCAAAACCCCGTCTCCACTAAAAAATACAAAAATTAGCCAGGCGTGGTGGTACACACCTGTAATCCCAGCTACCTGGGAGGCTGTGGCATGAGAATTGCTTGAACCCGGGAGGTGAAGGCTGCAGTGAGTCGAGATTGTGCCACTGCACTCCAGCCTGGGCAAGAGTGAGACTCTGTCACAAAAATAAAAATAAAATGGTTTTCTAAATTGTGGAATATGACATTGAATTCAAGATGCAAGTATTTCTTCTGTCCATAGAGTCACTTATCATGGTATCAATATGAAAGGTATTTTCTGGATGAAGGTGTTTAATTTCATGGCTTCATTTTCTTCTCCCCTTTCTTACCCATTAAGTTCTAACTATATGTTAACCTATGCTTTAAAAATGCAGATCATCTATACACCTTGCTTTTAGAATGTGAAAAGGTCAAGAAGATTCAGAAGCAAAAGCTACAAACTTTAGTGAAATAACAATATTTGTATAAAATGTCACCTTTGGACAAGAGAAGCTGATGTAACAGTGAATAATCCTCCTTAAAATACTGAGTTAAAGGTTAAGCTCTCCATCCACAGGCCTTGTTCTACTGAAAAATACCTACCTTTAACATTATTAAAACCTCAGTACTCATACTCATACACTGGAGGCAGATTTTGTTCTTTCATATTTCATACATGTTATAGTAAAACATGCAAGATTGCAAAACCATGCAGATAATCATATTCCCATAGAAATCAACATTTTCACCACATAAGCTATTTAATGAGAAAGTAAACACTAAGACAAGTTTTTTCCTTATTCAATAAACAACAAAACATATTCAGTCCCTTAAAATGGTTTCAAAAATTATTAAAGGGGTAAACATACATACTTGGGAAAGCTCTGATTCAAAGTACCTTGAGTAAAAGAGAAATGTTCATGTAAATTTTGTTAAATGCTTTGTGGAAGCAACAGAGGTACTTTCAAGATTAAGTCCTCTACCAATTTCTTTTGTTTCAGGTTTCATCAGTTGTCAAAATTCAGTTACTAAGCATGGCCTTTATAAAAGACTCTATTGGCAGATACATGATTTAATGTGTTAGCAAAACTGTACCCTAAACTGGTGTGTCTAAAAGCCACAACATGGTGGAAATAAAAGCAACGAGAAGCAGTCCTGAATTAATTAACTCACTAGGAACAGAACAAAGCAAAAGCAGCAGAAACGCAAACACTTTCCAAAGTATGAGGAACCTTTTCTATTTTGTAGTCACCTCAATATACTTCAGAGAGGAATCATTTAAAAAAAAAAACAGGCCGGGGGCGGTGGCTCACGCCTGTAATCCCAGCACTCTGGGAGGCCGAGGCGGGCGGATCACGAGGTCAGGAGATCGAGACCATCCTGGCTAACACGGTGAAACCCCGTCTCTACTAAAAATACAAAAAACTAGCCGGGCGCGGTGGCGGCGCCTGTAGTCCCAGCTACTCGGGAGGCTGAGGCAGGAGAATGGCGTGAACCTGGGAGGCGGAGCTTGCAGTGAGCTGAGATCCGGCCACTGCACCCCAGCCTGGGCGGCAGAGCGAGACTCCGTCACAAAAAAAAAAAACAAAAAAACAAAAAAACAAAAAAACAAACCTAGAGTTCCTGTTTCGGGAAGGGAGAGATGAGAAGGTTAAGCATATTCATTTATCTATAGGGTGATAAAAATATCATTCACACAAAAGCCAGAAAAAAACTATCAACTGAGACTTTGTGGCAACACCTGGCGAGGCCACTGCTGGCTTGGATGAGAGGCTCCGCACTATTACAGGATGCTGAAGTCAGTAAGAAGCATCAGGGAGAAAAGAAGACAGAAAAGTAGAGAAAATGGTTTTAAGAGTAGGATAATCAAGGGAAAGAAAATTAATGGTTAAAAACATTTTAAAAAGCTTCAACAACAAAAATCAGAGTATAGAAATAAGTATTTCACTCTACAAGGAAAAAAAAAGAATTAAGCATTTTAAAAATTCTGATAACTCAAGGCTGAGCATAGTGGTCTTGCTCCCAGCAGTTTGGGAGGCCATGGCAGAAGGATCTCTTGAGGCAGGGGTTTGAGACCAGCCTAGGCAACATGGCAAGACCTCTCCATTTTAAAAAAACAAAAGGCCGGGTGCGGTGGCTCACGCCTGTAATCACAGCACTTTGGGAGGCCAAGGCGGGTGGATCATGAGGTCAGGAATTCAAGACCGGCCTGGTCAACAAGGTGAAACCCCGTCTCTACTAAAAATACAAAAATTAGCCAGGCACGGTGGCACACGCCTATAAACCCAGCTACTATGGAGGCTGAGGCAGGAGAATCACCTGAGTCCAGGAGGCAGAGGTTGCAGTGAGACGAGATGGCGCCACTGCACTCCAACCTGGGTGACAGAGTGAGACTCCGTCTCAAAATTAACTTAGCCAGGTGTTGTGGCATGGGTCTGTTGTCCCAGCTCTTCGGGAAGATGAGGCAGAAGATCACTTAAACCCAGAAGTTTGAAGTCACAGAAAACTATGATTATGCTACTGCACTCCAGCCTGGACGACAGAGCAAGACCCTGTCTCCTAAAAACAAAGAAAAAAAGACCAAAAAAAATCTGGTATCTCAAAAGTTGAGTTTCAATCCTTTCCTTAATAAATTCTGAGGACATTATCTCATACTGAAGACATGGAATGCCAATATTCAGATACAGGATATAAATTCTTAAGCTATAAATAGGTCAAAAATGACTTCAATTATCATTACCTCAAGACCAGTCATTTCCCACTCCAAACAAAACAGAGAAGAAATCTACTTTAAAAATGTCAATGATAGGCACAGGCTTTTGAATAAATGTAAACTAGAACACTAATAATACACTAGTAATAGTTTCCAAGAAGAAAATATGCCAAATAGTCCTTTATGTAAATCTACACATAAGCTGTAAACCAAAAAACAGAGCCTAATGTAGAAGGTGAAGATAACGAAATTCTAGGCCTCATAAGCTGCTATGAAAAATTAAAAGTATAACAAGTAAAAAAAACTTTCTGACAACATGTACCCTGTCTTTTTAAAAAAAATGCTAGGAAATTAACATTCTCCAAAATGAGATAAAATCTGAAACAGGATATTTAACAATTGTTCTGAGTCTCAGATCTTACTACACAGGTTAAATTAGAGAATACGCTCTCACTTATTCTTCTTTTTTGTGTATGTGAGATGGAGTTTTGCTCTGTCGGCCAGGCTGGAGTGCAGCGGCGGGATCTCGGCTCAATGCAACCTCTGCCTCCTGGGTTCAAGCGATTCTCCTGCCTCAGCCTCCTGAATAGCCGGGATTACAGGCCCGCACCACCACGCCTGGCTAATCTTTTGTGTGTTTTTAGTAGAGACGGGGTTTCGCCATGTTGGTCAGGCTGGTCTCGAACTCCTGACCTCATGATCCGCCCGCCTCGGCCTCCCAAAGTGCAGGATTACAGGCGTGAGCCACTGTTTTCTCTTTTTTTACGAGATGGGGTCTCACTCTGTGGCACAGGCTGGTGTCCAACTCCTGACATCAAGTAATCCTCCCACCTCAACCTCCCAAGTAGCTGGAATTACAGGCACGAGTTACCGCACCCGGCAGAAGTCTGATTCTAATGGAAGAAAAATGTCAGGTAACTGAGATTTTTACACTGTCGTCTCATATTTCACTCACGAGGGAGCTGCATATTTTAATTTTTCTCTGAACTGTCAATTTTCAAAGACTTGGGGGATTATCTTGAATAAAATAAAGTAGGATAAGAATGCTAAGATAATTAATTCAGGTATACATGGTATTTTAAAGTTTGGGGGATTATTACTCCATTGGTAAATTATTTCATATAAACATGCCAAGGCTATGCTCTTATTTAAAGCAAAGCAAAAAAAAAATGTGAAAAATTTTCTTTAACCTTTTTCAATTGTGATTCCATTTTCAGACACTCCTCCTTCTTCTGCTCCAAAGCGATCTCTAGTGTCTTAAGCCGTGAGTCCTTTTTCAGTCCTGAGGACGCCAGAGAAGAAGCATGCTCTTTCAGATCCAGAAGTGAAGCCTAAAAGAAGCAACACACATCTAGAATAAATAACTATAAACAAAATAGAGATTTAAAATTTTAAATTTATCGTGGTAGCTGTAATTTCCTTTCCATTACCAAATGCTGACATATTTCCATTTCAAGGAAATTCATCATGAAATATAAAACAATATTAACTCTAGCTTTCAACTCTTAACAAATAAGATGGATTCTCAAGAAATACCAATTGAACAGTGATTTAAAGAGTTCTGTCAATACATACCCATTCTACAAAATAAACCAAAGTAGATCAAGCTTTGTGAATGTAAGTAGTCAAACCTCAGTAGCTACATTAACTTAAACAAAATACATTTTTCGGCCAGATACTTGTAATCCCAGCATTTTGGGAGGCTGAGGCAGGGGGATCACTTGAGGCCAGGAGTTCAAGACCAGCCTGGGCAACATAGCAAGACCCTGTCTTCACAAAAAAAAAATTTTTACCTTAGCTGGGCATGGTAGTGCACACGTATAGTCCCAGCTACTTGGAAGACTGACATAGGAAGATCCCTTGGGCTCAGGAGTTCAAGACTGCAGTGAGCTATGATAACGCCATTGCACTCCAGCCTGGGCAACAGAGTGAGACGCTATCTCTTAAAAGAAAAAAATAAATAAATCACATTTTTCCCTATTAAAAGAAAAATTCTATTAGGAATTTAAACTTCCATAACATTTCCTAAAGATATCAGAAAGAAAATCCACAGAAAGATGCTACAGTTCATGCATTATCACCATCTGATTACACAGCATGAGGCATCTTTGCTCTTCAGGTCATACTAACAGGATTCTCCAAAAGCAAGATTCAAGTAGATTAAGTCACCCAATTTAATAGCTGTTGTGTTCTTTGATAGTTGGTATACATAAAATTTCCTTCTTTTGCATATTCCTTTTATCTGTCAACTTTCTTATCTTTAGCACACTAGTTCTCCAAATGTATCTGAGCTTCAGTTACTTTAGGTCTATAAAAATATTAGTAAGTAAAAAACCAACATAAAACATAGTAACACTTAGAAAATGAATGAACCAATCCACTACGTCTCTGCAAAGCTTTCTGAAATATTCCTTAAGGTATTCACAAAAAGCCTGCTAAAAGAATATTAAGCATTTTCCATCGAATACTTTTGTACATGCATTATGAAAACACCAACAGCATACAGACACGTGCAATGATTGAGCAAACAAACTAATTCCATTTCGGTGAGCTTAACCTCTTTCTCTGAAAGGTCGCCTTGCAATAGGCTGACTTTTTCCTTCAAGTCTTTAAGATCTTTTTTGTAGTTATCAATTTCCTCTTGCTTCTCTCGCTCATCTCTGTCCCTCTGCTCCTTTAAGCGTTCAATTGTCCGCTCCTGATGAGAGAATAAATCAAGATGTGAGGAAATTCCCTTTTGCACTTATATGACTGTAATTCTGCTATTAGCTGATAAAATTTCAAACTTCTATGTTCAAAAGACAACGGTAAGTTTTTAAAGAATCCACTTTTTTTTTTGAGATAAGAGTTTTGCTCTTGTTGCCCAGGCTGGAGTGCAATGGCATGATCTTGGCTCACCGCAACCTCCGCCTCCTGGGTTCAAGTGATTCTCCTGCTTCAGCCTCCCAAGTAGCGCGCCACCACACCTGGCTAATTTTGTATTTTTAGTAGAGACGGGGTTTCTCCATGTTGGCCAGGCTGGTCTCGAACTTGTGACCTCAGGTGATCCGCCCGCCTTGGCTTCCCAAAGTGCTGCAATTACAGACATGAGCCATAGTGCCCAGCCAGAACACACTTTCTAAATAATTCATCCTTCTTATTCATCTTGCCATAACAAGGACATAGCTTTATTCATTTCAATCCCAAGGTTTCTTTTCTTATAATCTCAACTGGTATTTGATACCACTAAAGTATTCTTTTGGAATATTTCCGTTTATTCAATTTCCAGGTAACTAAAAGCTTACATATACACCCTAAGGGCAATAACTATCAAACATTTCTTCTCGATATATTACTCACATGTCGCCTGCAAGGCAATGGAAACAACTCACAACTCACACACCGAAAAGGGGGAATGGGAAAGATGTTGATATATTGAGTTTAAAATATAAAGGAAGGTAAAGAAAAGAGAAATCATCAGAACTTTCTGTCAACAGACTCAAGAAGTTTGAAAATCAGAGCAATTTGGCCAGGTGCAGGGACTCATGCCTGTAATCCCAACACTTTGGGAGGCCGAGGTGGGTGGATTACTTGAGGTCAGGAGTTCAAAACCGGTCTGGCCAACATGGCAAAACCCCGTCTCTACAGAAAACACAGAAGATTAGTTGGGCATAGTGGCTCATGCTTGTAATCCCAGCTACCTGGAAGGCTGAGGCAGGACAATCGCTTGAAACTGGGGGGTGGAACTTGCAGTGAGACAAGATCACACCACTGCCCTCCAGCCTGCGCACAGACTGGGACTCTTAAAAAAAAAATTTCCCCCTCACACTACATATGTCAGCAAGAGCACACAGCAGTTCTTTTCCCTTTTGCCCACAGGGATTTCTTTTGTATTCTACACCCAGTCTTAGATTAATGAGAACGCAGAAAACGCGTGTGGAGTTGGGGACAGTCACTCACTTTCTCTGCAAGGGCCTCCTCCAAAGTTGTCAAGGCAGTGTCAGTGTTGGTGGTGTCGGCCTGCAAGGATTTGACCCGCTCTTTCAAGCTGCTCATCTGCTTTTCCTTATCTCTAAGCTGCTCTTGAAGATTTTCAATCTAAATGCACATAAATATTTAAGGGAAAAGAGAGGACATTTATAAAAACACAGCGGCACAATCAAAATCATTTCAATTTGAAAACAGTTCAGGGTTGTCTGTGTGTGCGCGTTCTGTAGAAATCATTTAATCCTAAGAGTTTCAGAATTACATGCAAAACCTTAAATTTGCAGGCAAATTGAATTTGTAGGAATTTGCAGGCAAAACAAAAAAAAGGTACACACGTGTATGGACACACACACACACACACACACGCACTCACACACATACACACAAATCCCTAACAAAATAAGAAAAGTAGCTAGCAGAAAAGATCCAGTATAGAGATGGCCACGTAGAGAGGAAAGCCATGAGGACTAGAATTACTTCTAATATGACATTGTAAATGCCAAGAGGGATTCCTTGACAAAGAATAAAGGGAGGACAGAGAATAGAGCAGCTAAACAGCGAGAAAGACAAATCAGCTATATAAAGAAAAGGCTGTTCTTAAAGGCTAGTGTTATGTCAGTTTTAAATCATCTTTTATCTAAGCAGCAAACATTTTCACAGCCATTCGTTCATACATACATGCATTCATTTACTTATATCATCTTTTATCTAAGCAGCAAACATTTTTGTGGCCATTCATTCATATACACTTATATGTGCTCATTTACTCAAAAACCATTTGTTGAATTCTTTATTACATGCCGGACACAACGGATATGAAGAAAAATGAATAGGCTCGTTTTTATTCCACTATGAGATGGTAAGAAAATGCATCATCACACAGCTGAAGCCAAGCTACAGAAGAGCTTGTGTACCAACCTAAGGAGCAAAGACGCTTGTGTACCAACCTAAGCAGCACAGACTTTATTCCAGAGAGGGGAACCATTAGAGATTTTTAAGCACAGAAATGGCCTGGCCAATTCTGTACTTTAAATAGGTAACAGTGCCAGTGTTGGCAGTGTCAGCATGCAAGGACCCGACCCATTCTTTCAACAAAAATTTAAGAGGACTTCGCATATAGACATCGAAAACCATTAGAGTTTGTATCAGTTCAGGCAAGATTATGGGGACTAAACATACTGTGAGATAACATTGTGGAAATAGCGCGTTATCACTCAAGCACAACAAGCAGCATGTTATCACTCAAGTACAAGGAGACTCAAGTACAATAAAAAAGTATTATTCAAGTATAATAAAAAAATCAAAACTATAAGGAAATTCTGAGGAGCTATCCTTAATAAGCTAAAGGAAAATTATAAATAAACCAACGACTCACAAAGTTCATTCATTCACTATATACACAAGAGTTGAAATTCCTGCCATAGATCAGGCACTTTTCCAGTTGCTGAGGAAACAGAGCAATGAAAACAGACCAAATTCCTGCCTTCATGGAGCTTACATTCTAGTAAGGTAGATAAATGAATGACGGGAGGAGGGAGGGAGTGACTGAAGAAATGAATGAATCAATATAGCGTAGGGCAGAGATAAGTTCTATGGAGAAAAATGAAGCAGGAGAACATAACCACCGTCTCCTCTTGAGCTGATACTAGAACTACCTGATTTTTCTACATGGTTTTCAAAATGCAAGATAAACATTATCTCCTCTAGGAATAGTCTGTTATCCTCACCCCCACGAGAAAAACTTGATCATTGTCTGTACCCCATTAATGATACATATACATGTATACATTATGTATAAATACACACTCCTCCATTCTTCCAGGTATCTATATATTGATCACACATCTCCATTCCTCCATCTATCAATCATTATAGCACTGATTAATGTATGTAGCCATATGTAATTCTTTGATTTATACATGTCTCCACAAGTAGACATGGATCCTGCCCCTCCATCTGTTTTGTACCTTCCTATATGGTACATCTCAGATCGTAGCAAACATTAATCAATAAATGAATATATAAGTTTGGACTTTCATAAACTGCATTTAGGGATTCACAAAAACTCTTGCCAAGAACGGAATTACAAAACAATCCTGGATCCAATTGTCAGGTAGTTTCTTACATTAATAAATTTAGTACAAGCTCTTTAAGGTACCTCTCTAGAGTCAAGAAGGACTTGACAGGCAGAACAAAAAAGCTAAGAAAGAGATTTGGTAAGTTTAGAATAGGGTACACGGATATGTTGAAGCTTACATTTTCACTTGTTAACAAAGAGATAATCATATGGGTGAACCACTGAATTGCCCAGTAAGAGACCAAAGCCTACTGTAAGAATTGAGTTCATCCCAGATGGAAAGCAGTAATAGTCAGACACTACTATTGAAATCGCATCTGGGTCAACATTTAGGGAAACTCATAACCATTAAAGAGAATTTCGCCACTCAAAAATTCAGTACTCTATATACGCGTATACCTTCATTTCTTATGCTTTGCTTTATTGCTCTTCACAGGTACTGGTTTTTTACTAACTGAAGGTTCGTGGCAACCCTGCGTTAAGCAAGTCTATCAGCGCTACTTTTCAACAGCATTCTAACTTGGTATCTCTGTCACATTTTGGTAATTCCTGCAATATTTCTCATTATTAGTGTATCTGTTATGGTGATCTGTGATCAGTGATCTTTGTGATACTATTGTAATTTATTTGGGGTGCCATAAACTCTACCTGTATGAGATGGTGAACTTAAGAAACGTTGCATGTGTTCTGACTGTTCCACTGATCAATCATTCCCTCTCCTCTCTCCCTGTGTCAGCCTTCCTATTCCTTAAAACACAACTACATTGAAATTAGGCCAATTCATAACCCAACAATGCCCTCTAAAAAGTCAAGTGGAAGGAAAAGTCGCATATCTCTCACTTCTAGTCCAAATTTGGAAATGATTAAGTCAAATGCTGCAAGCAGAGTTTGAAAAGTAAAAAAGATTAAGCTTAGTGAGGATGGCATGTCAAAAGCCAAGGCAGGCTGAAAGCTAGGCCTCTGGAACCACACAGTCAAGTCACTGAAGGAAATCAAAACTGCCACTCCAGTGAACACACAAAAAACAAATCAACCTTATTGCTGATATGGGAAAAGTTTACTGGTTTGGATACAGGATCAAACCAGCCACAGCATTCCTCAAGCCAATGCCTAATCCAGAGCAAGGCCCTAACTTCTTCATTTCAATGGAGATTGAGAGGTGAAGAAGCTAAAGGAGCAAAGTTTCAAGCTAGCAGAGGTTGGTTCATGAGGTTTAAGGAAAGAAGCCATCTCCATAATCTAAAAGTGCAAAGTAAAGCAGCAAGTGCTGATGGAGAAGCTGCAGCACCTTATCCAGGTCTAGCTAGGATAATCAGTGAAGGTGGCCTCAGCAAACAATGGACTTTGAATGCATTTGCTTGGTGCAAAAGTAATTGCAGGTTTTGCCACAGAAATTACTTTTGCACCAACCTAATAGATGAAACAGCCTTCGGCAAAAGATGCCATCTAGAACTTTTATAGCTAGAGAGGATAAGTCAACGTCTGGCTTTAAACCTTCAAACATTAGCCGGGTATGGTGGCCCATGCCTGTAATCCCAGCTACTCAGGAGGCTGAGACGAGAGAACTGCTTGAACCCAAAAGGCAGAGGTTGCAGTGAGCCAAGTTCATGCCACTGCACTCCAGCCTGGGCAACGAAGCAAGACTCTGTCTCAAAAAGGAAAACAAAAACAAAAACAAAAACAAAAAAAACACAAAGAAAACAAAGCTTCAAAGAAGAGGATGACTCTCTTGTTAGGGGATAATGCAGCTGGTGACTGAAAGTTGAGGCCAATGTTCATTTATCATTCTGATTAAAGAATTCTTTAAATTAGTAATTAAAGAATTACTCTGCCTATGCTTTATAAATGGAACAATGAAGCCTGGATCACAGCCCATCTGTTTACATCATGGTGTACTTGGTGTATTAAACCCACTGTGGAGACCTACTGCTCAGAAAAAAGATGCCTTTCAAAATATTACTGCTCATCAACAACGCATCTGGTCACCCAAGAGCTCTGACAGAGAGACACACGGAGATTCATGCTTTTCTTACGCCTGCTCATACAACATCCATTCTGCAACTCATGGATCAAGGAGCCATTCTGATTCCTAGTCTTACTATTTAAGAAACATATTTTGTAAGGCCATAGTTGGTGATTCCTCTGATGGATCTGGGCGAAGTAAACTGAAAACGTTTTGGAAAGGATTCACCATTCCTGATGTCATTAAGAACATTTGTGATCCATAAGAGGAGGTCAAAATATCAACGTTAACAGGAGATCAGAAGAAGTTGATTCCAATCCTCCTGGTTAACTCTGACAGACTCAAGACTTCAGTAGAAGTCGTCACTAAACATGTGGAAATAGCAAGAGAACCAGAATTAGAAGTGGAGCCTGAAGCTGTGACTGAACTGCTGCACCCTCATGATAAAATTTGAACAGATGGGCCAGGCACGGTGGCTCACACCTGTAATCCCAGCACTTTGGGAGGCCGAGGCAGGCAGATCACTCGAGGTCAGGAGTTCAAGACCAGCCAGGCCAACATGGAGAAACCCCATCTCTACTAAAAATGCAAAAAGTTAGCCAGGCGTGGGGGTGGGCGCCTGTAACCCCAGCTACCTGGGAGGCTCAGGCAGAAGAATCACTTGAACCCAGGAGGCAGAGGTTGCAGCGAACCAAGATCACGCCATTGCACTCCAGCCTGGGTAACAATAGCAAAACTCTGTCTCCAAAAAAAAAAAAAAAAAAAAAAAACTGACAGCTGTGAAGCTGCTGCTTCTGAATGAGTAAAAAGAGTTGTTTTTTGTTTTTGTTTTTTTTTTGTTTTTTTTTTTGAGACAGAATCTACTCTTGGTGAAGATACTGTGAACATTGCTGAAATCACAACAAAATATGTAGAATATTAATAAACTCCGTTGATAAAGCAGTGCCAAGGGTTGAGAGGACTGACTCTAATTTTGAAAGAAATTCTACTGTGGGTAAAATGCTATCAAATAGCACTGCATGATTCAGAGAAATCTTTCTTGAAAGGACGAGTCCATCGACGCAGCAAACTTCATTGATGTCTTTAAGAAATTGCCACAGCCGCCCCAACCTTCAGCAACCACCACCCCGATCAGTCAGCAGCCACCAACACAGAGGCAAGACCCTCCACCAGCAACAATATTATGACGTGCTGAAGGCTCAGAAAATCATTAGCGTATTTTGCAATACAGTATTTTTAAGTTATGCACATTTTTAGATATAACGCTATTGCCTACTTAATAAACTACAATATAGTATAAACATAACTTTTACATGCTCTGGGAAGCCAAAAAATGTGTCTGACTCATTTTATTGTGGTAGGGAACTGAATCTGCAATGTCTCTGAGGTATACGTGTACACACAGAACACAATGCCTTGGTGTTTACATGTTCAACCAGCTGTGCAGGTCATTCCAGTTGCTAACATACAGGCCTTACACAAAGAAAAGCTATGGCCATGCTGCTGACTAGACTTTCTTGTCAAGAAAGGGCAATACAAGAAACATTATTTAAAATGAAATTTCACAGAACCAACCAAGTTTTACAAGACGACAGATTGGTTTTATGAGCCTACCTAATATACAAACACCCCTTACATACATAATAAGGATAATACCCTTCTTTCTACTCCATCGTCTGCATCTAGGGAGAAATTAAGGAATTAAAATGTTAACAATTTCACTTTTATACCTTATATGTAATTAAACTATTAAAGGAATCCATTATTCTTTGCTAGTAAACATTTCTGCTGATATACTCAAGTGCAGAAGCCGCTGAACCAGGTAAAATCCCATCAGCAAATTCTCGACAAGCTACTTTCTTTTTTTTTTTTTTGAGACGGAGTCTTGCTCTGTAGCCCGGGCTGGAGTGCAGTGGCCAGATCTCAGCTCACTGCAAGCTCCGCCTCCCGGGTTTACGCCATTCTCCTGCCTCAGCCTCCTGAGTAGCTGGGACTACAGGTGCCCGCCACCTCGCCCGGCTAGTTTTTTGTATTTTTAGTAGAGACGGGGTTTCACCGTGTTAGCCAGGATGGTCTTGATCTCCTGACCTCGTGATCCGCCCGTCTCGGCCTCCCAAAGTGCTGGGATTACAGGCTTGAGCCACCACGCCCGGCCTTACTTTCTTTTTCAATTACCCATTCTAGACAGACAGACTGTTGAGTCGGAGAGGTGAAAAGGCTATTCTTAGACGCTTATTTACTTCTAAAAGAAGAGAAACAAACATTCATAGTGAAAGGATCTCACAAAATAAAAAAAAGAAGGGTGGACACTAAGATTACCTCCTCTGGGCAAGTTGCCATCAGTGAGGAAGACCTGAAATAGACCCAGATGGGTGTAAACCAGCTGTGCAAGCATGGAACAAACCCAAAACATGCGAGGGGTGGGAGGTGGGTGTGTCTATAAAAATACTTCTCTTTCCATTGATCCAGCATCATGATGGATAACATTTGAGCCCCACTGAAGGCTCCTGTGACATATCCTCACTTTCCTTGTGATCAAGGACCTCAGTTGATATGAGTCACTAACCAGCTGAAGTATGAATGTTACCACATTATTCTTGTCACTATTCTCTTCTTTTTCACCAAGCTAAAGCTGAGGTTGTAAATGTTGTTTCCTCTCACAGTCCCATACCACAGTATTTCAGTATGTATTATGCCATTTTATAAAATATTCAGCAGAGAGCCTATTCTACACTAAGTTCAATAATCCACAGGATCTGAAAAACAAGATTTATAAGAAGCTCTGAACAGCCAAGAGAAAAACTGGATCCATTATGCACATGCTAGAAGATAAAGATCAAAATGATTGTTCGGAATCATGTGTAGTGGAAAAATACCCTTTTAATATGCTCGGTATATCTAGTTTTTAAAAAGTCTCCATTGTTTAGGACTATAAACCACAGAATCCCTAGAAAACAGTAACAAGAACAACAATGATAACAGTGGCGGTGTGGAGGCAGATCACAGGAGCAGCCAACACCTAAAACCGTGCCAGGTACTGGTGTAAGGACTTTATATGTAATAATGATTGAAGCATCACTACAGGACTACGAGAAAATCACTAGGCAATCTAGCTCCAGAATCTACTCTTAATTACCACCCTATAAATAATACATTCTATGGTGAAAAACTGAAAAAGTAATCACATAAAGCATCTTTCCATAAATGATCTTATGATTATAGTGTTCATTCATAGAGTATATCATTACTACGATCATATATTTAAAATGTACCCGCTACTGAAGCAAAGAATAAAAGAACCCCCAAAGAATGAGGTACCAAACCACTGCAAATGGAAAAGTACATTCTTCATGGATGAAACATACATCTAATCACCATACACTAAAGCTGGTGGGCAGAGCCAAAGATACTTGACGTAAGGATTTCAGGACCACGATGTTATTAAAATAATCTGTTTAGCCTAACTTTCAAGGCTAAAGGAAGCTAGTTTATTTACAGACAGATAGACCAAGGAGAACTTGCTAATAAAACATTTAAAAGGTTTTTCTTCTGTTACATAAATTAGTTTTAAAATTGAAAATTAATAAAACAATTGTAACAGAAAAGGATACATTTTATAATCCCATGGGGGTTTTTTTTGTATAAACTCTCCCTGACATAGAAAGAAATCACTACCATTAGCATGTATTCAATTTCTCTACAAGCAAAATTTCGTAGCGATCAAAGGAACTGGCATTTATTCCACACACCTGTGCCCTCAATGATAACAGAAGCGGGGTGATATCAAACAGGTTTATATATACAGTTCACCATCATAGATAATTATCACTGTGTAGTAAACTCAAGAAATACCTATTTGTTTGTTCTGTTTTTGAGACAGTAAACTCAAGAAATACCTATTTGTTCATTCTGTTTTTGAGACAGGGTCTTGCTCTGTCACCAAGGCTGAAGTGTGACAGTGTAATCGTTGCTCACTGCATCCTTGAACTCCTGAGCTCGAGTAATCCTCCAGTCTCAGCCTCCAGAGTAGGGGAGACTACACATGCATGCCACCACACCCAGCCAATTGTTAATCTTCGTAGAGACGAAGTATGGCAACATTGCCCAGGCTGTTCTCAAACTCCTGGCATCAAGTGATCCTCCCACCGTGGCCTCTCAAAGCACTGGGATTACAGATGTGAGTCACTGTACCCAGCCCAAGGAAGAAATATTTTTAAATTAACTGTTTGGAGAAAGACGACATTATTCCTTAAAATGACCTCTGTAATCACGGTACAGTTTTGTTTACTAGGGTGGAAAGAAACAGAAATAAAATAGTTACTTTATATACCGGCTTTCTTGTCCTCATACAATTTTTATTTTAACGAGAAAGAAACACTGATGAAATCAGAGGAAGTCTAATGCTGACTGCAATGCTACATAGTGAATTCATCAAATCTGCATACTAATTCCACACTGGCACAGATTTATTGACATCTTTTGTTTTGGCTTTTATCAGCACTGCCCAGTTGTCAGGAGCCATCATGTTTCAGTGTGGGTGATTTATTCCCAGCCAAGTGGAACTGATTACTCTGCCTTTGAGGCCCAAATCACTGGGCAAACGCAGAAGGGACTTCCTCTAGGACACAGTTCTGAGGACCAGACAGCTCAAACACACTTTTTGCAATCCCCTGGTTCACTTTAAATATCATTTAAAGGAACACTTTTGAGGGTGCCTCCACAGTTCTTTGAGGTAGCCATCAGCATCAAATTTACTGTATGAAGTCAGTTATTCGAAAAGGCTCTGATCTTTACTTTCTTGGTTAATAATGCCTTTCGGTATTGATGGCAGAAATACAGTCTGGATGAACTGGTCAGAATCAGTTGGCAAAGAGGGATCTATAGTAATTAATAGTGAATTTTTCCTTTTCAGGTTCTAAGTCCCCTGATTTCTAGTCAACAGTTTGTCTACCATCAGACACTCAAACAAAATATACAAACAAGGCAAAACTATAATTTACCAAAAAAATAAAAGAATGTCTTGCCCAGACTACTATGTTGACATCTAAATTTTTGCTTCTCCACTTGTTTCCAGTGATGAGAAGCTGCAAGACTGACAAAACCATAAGAAACTCTAAGCAATGTTTTAAATTCAATTTGGGTTTTTAAAAGTTTTCATATCAGTATTCTCAATTACTGCTTATGGTCCTCAATAAGCCCAGCAAAGATGTCGTCAGGCAGCAACTAATACTTCCTTGGTTGGGTTTCCCTCTCAGTTGTGCTGTTCTCTCATAGTACAGACTACAGAGTGAATTACTGTAATGAGTGACTAGTTACGTGGCATTGAGCAATTTGCTTAATCTTTCTCATCACTTTAACTGTAAAACAAGACTATTAATATGCCTTTCGATTATAAAATATAACAATGTTCTTATAAGGAAGAAGAGAACATTTAAAAAGTAATAAACTTCACCAGAATACTACTATATTTTATCTTTAAAACTGTTCAAATTTAATTATACAGGAATGGCATAGCCCTTAAGAAAATATCTTTTCAGAGTCCACTGCTCCAGGCAGATTTTGTTAATTGCTGGTAGGAAAGAAAGTTCCTTGGCAGATTTGTTCGTGGTACAGATCATGGAACTATGGGCCTCTTGCATTAGAACCACTGGATAAAATGACACAAAAGCTGGTAAGACCAAAGGTCACTGCCAGTCAATCTGCCTGGTAGACAATCATGGAAAGCAGCACAAACCCTCCTTTTTATATCTAGTCGGCATGTATATAAAATTGACAGACCTCCCTGTGCTATAATTGCTCGAAAGACAAAGAGGGCACATAAATCCACAATGGCAATCCTTCCGTGGCATTAGCAATGATGAGATTTCACCACGGCCCTCAATTCGTATCATCTATGTGAACGGCTTCCCCTGAAGTTGTTCCGTTACAGTGGCTATCCAGGTAGCCTAGTCTCAGTTCACTACATTTTAGTGATGAGAGATCCAGTATCTTTTAAAAAACTAAAGCAGGCACAAGAGGCTTAATTTTTAAAAAAAATCCATTGTATTGTAATAATTTAAAAATTGGGAATAATTAAACACGTAACAATAAAAGGCTGGCCAAATTCAATATGGTCTATCTACTGGGTGGAAAGAATATTATACCATTACAGCTCATATTCTTGAGAATTAAGGATACAAAAACTTGTTTATTATACACTATTACATGAATAAGACAGGTCACCAAAAAGTATGAGTAATATTATACCAATTTCAAGTGAGGAGAAGTTTACTTTTACATAGATTTTTCTTTTTTATAGCTTTTCCATACTTTTCATATATTTAGAACAGACAACCATAATTTTAATGATAATGACAAAACCAAATATTTTCTAAATACAATCCAAGAAATCTTAGCAAAAGGAGATTCTCTTATCATATTCACTTGTCAACATGGAAAATCTCTAGTGGTTTCTTTGGGGCATGTAAGCAACTGTATTATTTAACCCATACCTTTCACAAGGTCATAATGTGTAACCAAACAGATCAAGCTTTCAGAAATTTGGGGAGTTTTCTTCAATGCCAAAGAAAGACTGAGAGACACAAATAAATTCAAAGAAATCAAGACTTTCAAAAACTACCTGAATATAAGGTCTGAAAGAAATATGACGAGATGTTTCACATATTTTTAATTTAAATTCAAGTTCATCTCACTGAATTTTTATTTTCGCCAGGTCTACTTTTATGGGTTGAAAGATGCTAACTTGTACTAATATCCTTCCCCATATTCTACCCAAGACTGGGTTTCCCAAGAAGTAGACCCTGAGATAGACATTACTATGCAAGAAGTTTATTAGAGTTTGTCTTTGGGATGAGTGTCAGTAGAAACGAAGAGAAAAATCAGGATTGTACAGAGGGAGCAATTCAGTTGCCATGAAGTCCCAAAGGATTCTGACAACCCCATGAGGAGTTCTCAAGCTGTCGTCCCAAGTAGGGGGAAGGAGTTCAAGCCATGGTCCCTCACAAGGATCAATCACTGCATGTCCATGGGAGGGGCATGCCCTCGGGCAAGGTGGTGTCTTTAGCCAAGACAATCTCTAGGGAAAGTTGAGGGCTTCCTGTCGATAACACTTCCAGTGATCCGGAGGAGTAAGTCCTCCAACACTCAGGAGAGAACCAGGTTGCATCGATCACTCTTTCTAGTGAAATTATAATTAACATGAAATTATAGTTGCCCTGAATTTCTGTTGTATTTGACCCATATACATATTTAATGATTTTGTGAAACCTAGAAACCAGTGTATATCACCAACTTGGTTGTTCCACAGATGGTGGGTGCTTTGATTTATTTATTTTTTTCTTCACCACGTCATGATGAAAGGTGGGTGTTTTTCATCAGAAGTTCACGGATAAACCTTAAGGTGTATATTATATCCCAGTTCACACAAACGAACTATGCACACTTTTACCTGGAGAAAGCCCATAGCTTTTATCAGACTGTCAAAAGAGAAGTTACAAATCATTAATCGGTGGCATTCTTTTCAAGAATCCAGAATGTTTAAAATGATGAGTCACGGCCGGCTGTGACGGCTCACGCCTGTAATTCCAGCACTTTGGGAGGCCGAGGAGGGCAGATCATCTGAGGTCAGGAGTTCGAAACCAGCTTGGCCAACATGGTAAAACCCCATCTCTATTAAAAATACAAAAAAAATTAGCCAGGAGTGGTGGTGTGCACCTGTAATCCCAGCTACTCGGGAGGCTGTGGCAGGAGAATCACTTGAACCTGGGAGGTGAAGGTTGCAGTGAGCTACGATTGCGCCACTGCACTCCAGCCTGGGCAACAGAGAGAGACTCCTCCTCCAAAAAAAAACCAGTTACTTCATTTAAAGTTGTTTCCTTAGTTGCTTTATGAAAGTGCCAAATTTGGCCAGTGCAGTGGCTCACACCTGTAATCCCAGCACTTCAGGAGGCTGAGGCAGGTAGATCATTTGATCCCAGGAGTTTGAGACCAGCCTAAGCAACATGGCGAAACCCATCTCTACTACAAAAAATATTAACAATCAGCCAGGCATGGTGGTGTACAACTGCAGTCTTAGTTACTTGCAGCACTGAGGTAGGAGGATCACCTGAGCCCAGGAAGTTGAGGCTGCAGTGAACCATGATCGCACCACTACACTCCAGCCTGGGCGACAGAATGAGACCCTGTCTCAAAAAAAATAAAAATACTGAATTTGCTGTGTATAAAGGCAGAGTTCAACCTGAATGGGATGCAAGGAGAACAAATCCAAATGTCAGTTCCTTACCTATATGCAATGTATATAAGAAGCCGAAAGATTGACAGGGCATGGTGACTCATGCCTGCAATCCCAGCACTTTGGGTGGCCAAGGTGGGTGGATCACAAGGTCAGGAGATCGAGAACATCCTGGCCAACATGGTGAAACCCCATCTCTACTAAAAATACAAAACTTAGCAGGGTGTGGTGGCGCGTGCCTGTCGCCTGTAGTCCCAGGTACTAAGGAGGCTGAGGCAGGAGAATCGCTTGAACCCAGGAGGCGGAGGTTGCAGTGAGCTGAGATCACACCACTGCACTCCAGCCTGGGTAAAAGAGTGAGACTCTGTCTCAAAAAAAAAAAAAAGGTCCAAAGATCTTACAGAATTTTGCCAATTTTTCTCTGTAAAATTACATGATTTTTCTAATCTGAAAAACTCCTTTAGGAAAAAAAAATTGTTAGGAGAAAAAAGTGAGAAAGTCTGGTAATTATAGGAAGATTAAACAGATAAAGAACAAAATACATGTCTGATTCTTGAAGCTATTTTCTGGTTAGGATATACATACTGGTGTAGCAGGAAAAAGGAAGAGCATAAAAGGCAGATCCATCAGAGTCTGATTTAATAACTTCTTCACGTGGTTAGTTACTTCAGTTTCTCCACTAGAGTTGACAGATACCTGGGCATCTAATCAAACAACCATCACCATAGATAAGAATGCAATGTAAGAGAATTCATGTCAAGTTATAAGCAGTTTTTAAGCAGAATAAAAATACTGACTCTGCTTTAAAACTGTGACCAGGCACTTTTCCCTAAATCCTTTGTCTTTCTCTAGATATGTGTCTGTATATTTATTACTCTGACAAGTTCCTGCTACAGGATCTCCTGAGAAACAACTAAGAACAATCTTCGTCAGAAGAGGGATCGGACCCTTCCTTACTGACGTGTTAATTATCATTTTTCAAGTTTAAAACGTGTGCTCAGTCAAAACACTCAACTAGAACTTGCAAGACTCTGAGAACATTAATGTGGTGTACTAACAACGATGAAAAACAACACAGATAAGCCCAAATCCTCAAATTATTCACTCAGTTACTTAAAAGCCCAAAGAAATAATGTTTAATAAGAGCCAAAATTATTTCCATGATGTAAAAATATTACAATATAAGCCTTTGCATACGCCCATTTATATTACACCTTAGTACTTGAAAATTAAGCATTTATCCAAAGGCTATATTCTCTCAGGTCCACTTTTATTGTCTCCATAATAATGCTGGTAGAACAAGTTTCCACATTTATTCAACTGAAAAAAAACAAAGCTATTTAAAAACACATCTATCTTTACCCAGGAATGCAAGGTTGGTTTCAAAATACAAAAGTCAATCAATATAATGTACCACGTTAAAACAGACGACCGGAGAAAAACCACATGATCATCTCAATAGATACAGAAAAAGAATTTTATAAAATTCAACATCTTTGTATAAAATCATGCAACAAGCTAGGAATGGGAGTGAATTCTCAACCTGATAAACAGCATCTAGGAAAAACCCACAGTCAACATCATACTTCATGGTGAAGACTGAAAGCCTTCCACATTCGTCCATTTTCATGCTGCTGATAAAGACATACCTGAGACTGGGAAGAAGAAGAGGTTTAATGGACTTGCAGTTGCACACGGCTGGGGAGGCCTCACAATCGTGGAGGAAGGCAAGCCACCATGTGACTTGCTTGGATGGCACCAGGCAAACAGAGAGAGAGCTTGTGCAGGGGAACTCCTCTTTATAAAACCATCAGATCTCACGAGACTTATTCACTATTGCAAGAACAGCACAAGAAAGACCCACCCCATGATTCAATTGCCTCCCACTGGGTCCCTCCCACAATACAGGGGAATTGTGGTTATTACAATCAAGATGAGATATGGGTGGGGACACAGCCAAACCTTATCGTTCCAACCCAGCCCCTCCCAAATCTCATGTCCTCACATTTCAGAACCAATCATGCCTTCCCAACAGTCCTGTAAAGCCTCAACTCATTTCAGCATTAGCTCCAAAGTCCACAGTCAAAGATCTCATCCAGTATAGGCGAAACCATAGAGACAAAAAGGAGGTTAGCGGTTGTCAGAGAATGAGGGGATGTAATTGCCAGCAGGTGTGAGTTTCTTTCTGATGTGAGGAAAATGTTCTGATATTGGACAGTGGTGACGGTTGCACAGCACTGTAAATATTCTAAAAATCACTGAATCATCCAGTTTAAAACGGTAAATTTTATGATCTGTGAATTATATCTCAAATGGAAAAAAATTCCATCCAAATTAACCCCTCAGTGCTGGTTCAAAGCAATATCCATCGAGGAAGTGTGAAAATACTGATGAAGTGTGAAAATACAAACTGATGAAGTGTGAAAGTTCTGAGATGTATCTTGCTTTATCCCCCTCAAATAACACAAAACAGTTTAGCCAAGTTTATCTCTTCTTAATGTTCTTAAAAATTGTCGCCAGGCGCAGTGACTCACACCTGTAATTTCAGCACTTTAGGAGGCCGAGGTGGGCGGATCACGAGGTCAGGAGTTCGAGACCATCCTGGCTAACACGGTGAAACCCCATCTCTATTAAAAATACAAAAAATTAGCCAGGTGTGGTGGCAGGCGCCCGTAGTTCCAGCTACTTGGGAGGCTGAGGCAGGAGAACGGCGTGAACCCAGGACGCGGAGCTTGCAGTGAGCTGAGATTGCGCCACTGCACTCCAGCCTGGGTGGCAGAGTGAGACTCCATCTCAAAAAAAAAAAAAAATTAAAATTCTCCTGCATTCTGTGTATCATCAATACACACCTCTATCTTCTAAAAGGCAGTCTTATAGCAAGCAGACTGGTTCTTGTTAGAATACTAATACACAAGAGTTTCCTTCTAGACAGTTGTGCTTCTCACCCAAGGTGAATCTCCAAAATCAATAAGTAGCATTAATTCACCTTCTGTTAGTCCTCTTCCTTTCCACATATCTTATTCTTCTGTACTTTCTTACTACGAATTACATTTATACCCTGTGGTAATAGGTAAAACAACTCTTAAGTTGTTTAGAATTCTTTCTGGTTTGGAGTAGCTTGTTTGAAAGCAACAGGTTAACAGTAGAAACCCTAAAAATAACAGATTATAACACTGAGCAAAACATGGAAACAGAAACATTCCACTTCCATTCTGGTTAATAAGGCTGCAACATCATAAGACAGAAAAGGGAATACGAATTTTATTGTCATACTGCCAAAAAAACTCACTCTTTGATTTCCAATCCCTTATCCAATGTTTTATTCTATTGAAGTAGGTATTTTCCAAAAATGGTCACAACAATATCTCCCATCTCACATACTCTTCTGCCATGAACTCGACCCCTTCTCTTCTCAGGAAAAAGATGGAGTCCCATTCTTGACACCACCACCACCTTGCTTTAAAAAGGGCAGGTTCTGGCCGGGCGTGGTGGCTCACGCCTGTAATCCCAGCACTTTGGGAGGCCGAGGCAGGCAGATCATGAGGTCAGGAGATGGAGACTATCAGGCTAACATGGTAAAATCTCGTCTCTACTAAAAATACAAAAAATCAGCTGGGCGTGGTGGCGGCACCTATAGTCCCAGCTACTCGGGAGGCTGAGGCAGGAGAATGGCGTGAACCCGGGAGGCGGAGCTTGCAGTGAGCTGAGATCGCGCCACTGCACTCCAGCCTGGGTGACAGAGCGAGACTCCGTCTCAAAAAAAAAAAAAAGAAAGGCAGGGGGGCAGGTTCTGTGACTACTATGACCGACAGAATACAATAGAAGTGACCTGCTACTTCCAAACCACTTTCAAGAATAACCCTTAACTGACCAAGCAGCTTCTGCTTCTAACATCTACAAATCTGGAAGCCAGCTTCCACATTAGAAGTGTGACTACTCTCCCCATGCCACGAGGAACCCAAGGCACCTGCAGAAGCTGAGGCAAAAAACACTATGTAGGCCAGACGTGGTGCCTCAGGCGCGTAATCCCAGCACTTCAAGAGGCCATGACGGGCGGATCACTTGAGGCCAGGAGTTTGAGACTAGCCTGGCCAACATGGCAAAACCCCGTCTCTACTAAAAATAAAAAAATTAGCGAGGTGTGGTGGTGCACGCCTGTAATGCCAGCTACTAGGGAGGCTGAGGCATGAGAATTGTTTGAACCCAGGAGGTGGAGGTTGCAGTGAGCTGAGACTGTGCCACTGCACTCCAGCCTGGGTGACAGAGTGAGACTCTATCTCAGAAAATAAAGAAAAAAAAAATGAAAACCACCATGTAGACAGAGGCCAAGGAGCAAAGATAGAATATATGCAAATGAATAAGCCATCTTGGTAGGAGATCATCCAATCATAGACACTTCCAGGTGAAAATACACAAATCAAGAACAAATTACCTATGTGAGCCCTTCTGGAATTCCAGATTCACAAATAAATAAGCAAAATAAAACGGCTGCTTATGCCACTGCGTTTTAGGGTAGTTATTACGCAGCAATAGAGTTTGCTAGATCTATCACAATACATCAATTTTTATTGTTGTTTTAATCACTTATATCTGAAGTTTATTATTCCTAGATTATCAAAATGTAGGGATGAGCGGGTATTTTGTTAATCTGTAGTATTTTTTGGAACGGAGTGCTCTAGAAGTGGAAGGAATACTGCTAAGGAACACATCATAATTAAAAGATTTACATTGTAACAAGGTTAAACAAAAAACTTCCCTTTCTAAGAGAATAATTCTTTAATAATTATAAAATACCACTTGTATAGGGTCAACATCATTTAAAACCAGAAACCTGTCAACATATAGAAGTTAAATCATACTTCGCAAGTTAAACTCTCTACTTCCTTCAGGTTTACTTCTAAAAAGGGAGGGGAAAAAAGCTGTATGAAGCAAATAAATGTACACAGAGTATATTTCCTTAGCTACCAGTAAAAATACCATCATCGAATCAAACTTCACTTACTGTGCATTGTTTTTGCAATAAAATGATATTTCAAGAGTTTAACTGTACATATTCTCCATCAACAAAGAACTGCAAAGTGAGTTCTATTAGACAATTACAAGTAAAGGAAAGGAAAAAATTCTAATGTCTAACTAAATTATGTTTCAGATGTAAAATTCAATTAGGCCTGACACAGTCTTCTCTAAACTTAGCTTGTTCCACAGCTGGGTTAACATTTAAAATAATACCATTTAGAAAATACAGGAACTGGTCTTTATTAAAAATAAAAAGGCACAATTTTAAAAATAAAATGTTTTCTCAGAATATATTAGTAAACACTGTCTTTAATTAAGAAAACAACAACCTTATTCTCCTGTCCGATTTTATGATACGGAAAAAGTGAAGAAACTAACTAGTGTCTCATCCAAGACTTCACAGAAAACGAACAGAACATACAAAGAACCTTTCTCTCTGGCGTCTACCCAAAACAAAACAGAAGAGATTTACAGAACCAGCTAGGACAGAAAAAACAAAACAAAACCAAACCTATATCTCCATCAGCTTTCTGCTCCTGCTAAATCTAAAACTCTAAATATCAAAACCTAGGAAACTGGCGATGCAAGCAAAATGAAATAAACAGAAGTTACAGAAGCATGGAAGGGAATGCTGATAGCATCTGGGTAAGCAAATTAAACTCCAAGCTACATTATCATTTATAATCAATCAAGCAAGAAGCTGTACAATTTTAACACGGATTTTGAATGCAGCTCAGATTCAAATGCTCAATTACATTTTCCAGGTCAGTGATTTATTATAAAGATAAGAAATTTACTGTAACACAAAACTACTTTAAACCACAGGGGAGAACCCTGGGAAGGAGGAGCCCAATACTAATCCCATTGTACTGCACGCTTGGCCATCTGCTATTGTCTCGTTTCATTCTCTAAGCACAGGGTTACCCTAGTGCATACAAATACGTAAACTACCTAGAAAGCAAGGAAGACTGTGGGCGGACAGAGGTGGCCCAGACACAGCCAGACAGTCCACAGTATGTGACTAACTTATAACCCAGCCAATACCATAACTGCCATTGTGCTCGGAAGCAAAAATTTAGTTTAAGCATATCTAGATAAATAGCTTCTCAAGACTCCTCCCTCAATATTACAATATTTAAATATTACTTAAATATACAAGTATAAACAATATTCATGAAAGAAATGATTAGAGAATGTAGACACTAAAGAACAAGAAAAGGATAAATGTAGTGTTACCTTATTCTTCTTCCTTAGGGGACAAGTGTCTGAATCAAGAAGCAAAGTACAGAATTAAGGCTTTTTGTACAGAATTAAGGCATCTCTACAGGGATACCTAAAGTTCTACCTTAAAAGTTTTACCACAATATCCCACCGAAGATACATTTCTACAGTTTTTGATTGAAAATCTTCTGGGACAGAGGAAAGAAAAACTGAACTGAACTGCTTCCTAAATAACCAGGACGATAAAGATGACTACATTCACTGAAATCTTTCTCATTCTGTAAAAATTGGGGATCATTTTCTCAGGGAGCAGGTGACTTCAAAGTTCCTAAGACAGAAACGGCATTTGTATGCAGAGTTCTAACAGAAATTTTAAGAGCATCTATGACAAATGTTTAAAGAGCAGAAGTGAAATGCCAGGGCATGACACACTGAAAAGGAACACTCATCCTCGTTTTTATTCACACCGCTCCCTAGGCTCAGATGCCCCCTTCTCCATCTACCTCGCAAACTTTCAAGACTCAGCTCCGAAGATTTCCTTAGACTCCTTTCATACAGGGCTAAATCTAAAATTCCTCATTTTTTTGCCCCACCGTATATCATTCATATCATAACTTTCTAACCTCCCATAATTCTCGGACTCCTGAGAGCAGAGACCACATCTATATGTCTTTGTACTTAACACAGTGCCTAGCACACAGTGGAAAATATTATGTGGAATGAGGACAGTTTGGAAAGACTGGGAGACCCATGAGAACATAATTGTGACTGTACAACTATAAATGTACTCATTAGGGAAAAAGAAGAAGAAACAGCAAAGACTATTCCCATGCATACATTGCTTAGAACGCTAGGAAAATATGTGTAGGTGGTGGTCCTGAAAAACCTGAAACGGTCGGGTATGCTGACTCCCTATCAAGGCATCATCATTAGAAGGAATTTCAGGCTGGGCACAGTGGCTCCTGCCTGTAATCTCAGCACTTTGGGAGGCCAAGGCAGGAGGATTGCTTAAGACCAGGAGTTTGATACCAGCCTGGCCAACACAGTGAGACCTTGTCTCTACAAAAATAAAAATAAAGAAGAAGGAATTGTACAGGCTGATTTTAGATTTTTTTTTTTTTTTAAGGCAGAGTCTTGTTCTTTCGCCCAGGCTGGAGTGCAGTGGCGTGATCTCAGCTCACTGCAATCCCCACCTCCTGGGTTCAAGAAATTCTCCTGCCTCAGCCTCCCCAGTAGCTGGGATTACAGGTGTGCACCACCACGCCCAGCTAATTTTCTGTATTTTTACTAGAGACAGGGTCAAGCTCTTGACCTCAGGTGATCCACCCTCCTCAGCCTCCCAAAGTGCTGGGATTACAGGTGTGAGCCACCATGCCCAGCCTGATCTTAGATTTTTAAGGGTCTTATTGAAGAACATACATGAAAGACAAATAGGAATACAGATTTATAGAAGTCTGGACCTGCAAACAAAGTGAGCTTACAAAAAAAAAAATTCTACAGGCAACAAAAAAAGCTTTTAGAATTGTTGTGATGGATATATCAATCTGATCAGCAGTTTCTTACAACGTATCACCTACATCTTTTGGGGGCTTGTTCAATATTTTATTGCCTATATTAAAGTATAAAGAGTACGTTTATAAATGGGTAGAAGGCATGAAATTGAAGGATTGACAATCCTTCAACCAAATCAAGACTAAACAATTTGTTAGTCTAAACAATTTGTTAGTCAAATCAAGATTTGATTGTTAGACTAAACAACTGTTAAACTAAACAATCAAATCAAGAGTCAAAAGATTCTCCAGGATTCTAAATTCAGAATAATTGGCTGAATTTAAATTAGCAAAGTAAAATTTAATGAGAATAAATTATCCTGATACCTCACATCCTGAGTATGTATATACCACTTTACAGGTTCCAAGGTGCATGATTTCATACACATTACATCATTCAACAAGAACCTCCTTAGGCAGCTATTACATTCACCCTACAGATGAAGAAACTGAACGTTACTGAGTTTCACTGAGTAGCCCACATTTCAGCTAAGGGCCATGAACGGAACATGAATCCCATTTTAATCATCTCTCTTGCGATTAGATCCAAAATTCTAACTAAACAAGTCAAGGTGGAAGAAAAATGAGTTTAGACAAATAACGGTCATCAGAAAAAATAACAAAAGCAAATAAGAACAATGAGGGGCATAAAAATATTTCACGCAGGATATTAAGACTCGAGGGCTGCCAAAGAGCGAGCTCCAAATATCTAAATATCGTGCGGAAGAAAGATCTGACTTACTCAGTATGGCTCCAACTTAACCCCAACCAGCAAATCCTCTAAGGCAGGGGTCCCCACCCCTGGGCCATGCACCAGTGCTGGTCTGTGGCCTGTCAGGAGCTGGGCTGCACAGCAGGAGGTAAGCGGTGAGACAGGTGAGCAGGACCGCCTGAGCTCCACCTCCTTCAGATCAGTGGCAGCATTAGGTTCTCACAGGAGTGTGAATCCTACTGTGAACTGCGCGTTCGAGGGATCTAGGTGGCATGTTCCTTATGAGATTCTAATGCCTGATGATCTGACGTGGGACAGTTTCATCCCAAAACTGTCCCCTGCTCCCTGGCCTGTGGAAAATTGTACTCCACAAAACTGGTCCCTGGTGCCAAAGGCTCTAAGGAGTCAATTCTGGTTAAACAAAAGAGGGTCAAAACTGTCCAAAACTGATACATGCTACCTGAGAGGAAATCAATTCATTCATCATAACTGGACATATTTCTCATATTTATTTGCCATATGTACTTCCTCTCATTGACCTAAGGTATAGGAACATGCATAAATACTAAAATCAAGTATTAATCTCTGGGACAGAATAAAAAGGAATACTATCAAGGAGAGATATGCCAATGAACTTCAACAATATTTGAAATGTTAACTTGAGTGATTACACTCAGTATATTATTCTCTATACATTTTTGTATCTCTGAGATAATTTTTAAAATATAAAAAGATAACATAAACACATGGTCAACAAACAAGCAATTGGGATAGCACCCACAACCCTTCATACAAAACAATTCAAAGAAATTCCTGGGCAACCAAAAATTAAGGTTTAAAACTTGGGAACAGCTGGGCACAGTGGCTCATGCCTGTAATCCCAGCACTTTGGGAGGCCGAGGCAGGCAAATCACCTGAGAACAGGAGTTCGAGACCAGTCTGACCAACATGGAGAAATCCCATCTCTACTAAAAATACACACACACACAAAAATTAGCTGGGCGTGGTGGTGCCTGCCTGTAATCCCAGCTACTCGGGAGGCTGAGGCAGGAGAATTGCTTGAACCAGGGAGGTGGAGGTTGCAGTGAGCCGAGATCATGCCACTGCACTCCAGCCTGGGCAACAAGAGCGAAACTCCTTCTCAAAAAAAAAAAAAAAAAAAAAAAAAAAAATCCTGGGAACAGTTAAGCTGTTTCTAACGACTAGTGATGAGCATTAAATACACTGAAATTCAGAAATAAAAGCTAAATATGAATCATTATTACAGTAAGTGTTTTTCCTTTACAAAAAACAACACAATATAAAACTGAAAAGTACTATGAACTCAGCAAAATACAACAAAAGTTTATCAACAAAAATCAAGAAGAGGAATTGGTAATATAAATAAACTATTTTTAATAAAAGGTAGTCAGTAAACGTGGCTTCATTTTTAAACGTGTTAAATCAAGACACAGAAAGTTTTAAAATACTGTTTAAAGTAATAGATAATCACAGGAGAAACCAGGCACAAACTATAAACTTTCCCCACTCTACTGTACATACAGCAAAATTAGAGGAAATGGAGGATTACACTTTAATTCTGCTATACATCCAATCATAACGAATGAATGGATCTCCTCCCAGGTAGTGTGGTTTAGTTTAGGACCGCTTGACCCTCTTTAGAATGGACTCCTTAGAGCACCTGCTGATTGAATTAACGTGGGGTCATACTGAACAAGTCTAATCTGTCTTCTGCATGATGGTTTTTTAGATATTTGGATCTTCACTTTATTAAAGCCAACGGTCAATTTTCATTTTTTGTAACTCATCAGCAGTATTTGAAAAAGCTGATCATCCTCTCCTCTTTGAAACCCTTTCTTCACTTGACTTCTGAGATACCATATTCAATAAAAAAAGTTACAAGGTCATTTTTTGGAAGAGGAAAATTTGACAAAATTGTACTAAAGTTCATCTGAAAAAGTAAATGAGTGAGAAGAGTGAGAAATTCCTGCAAAAATAAAATTAATATAGCAAAACGATCTAATCTGATAATATATTTGTGGCATTTCAAATCAGAAGAGAAAGGGTGCATTATTTAACACATACTATAATGACAACTGGCCAGCCACATGTAAAAACATAAAACTGAATCATTACAGCAATATATAAACTGTATAAACCAGTTTTTAGGTGTAAAAAAAGAAACTTTAAAAGTACCAGAGAAAAGCATGTATAAATTATTTAATAACCTTGGCAAGGGCAGACTGCTTGAGCCCAGCAGTTCAAGGCCAGCCTGGGCAACATGGCAAAACCCTCTCTCTATAAAAAGCTAAAAAATTAGCTGGGCATGGTGGTGTGTGTGGCTGTAGTCCAACTATTCGAGAGTCTGAGGTGCGAGGTTGGCTTGAGCCTGGGAGGTAGAGGTTGCAGTGAGCCGAGATTGCGACACTGCACTCCAGCCCGGGTGACAGAGCGAGATCCTGTCTCAAAAAAATATAAAAATAAAAATGACTTTGGCATGTATAAGGACTTTCAAAGTGTGACCTAAAATTGAGAGGACATAAAGAAAAGTACTACTAAATTTGGTGACATAAACCCCAAAACAAATACATAAAGTAAAAAAAAAAAAAAAACAGGAAAATGTATTTGTAAAACATAAAAGGAACTAGACCAATGTATTCCCTAGAGAAAAAATTCCTATAAATCAACAAGAAAAAATATATCATCAAACAGAAAAATATGGCAAAGAAATGAACACATACTTCCCAATTAAAACAAACCAAAAACCTATGAAAAAATGCGCAATGAGAACTCAACTTTAAATAAATACTAAGCAAGAAAAGAGACACTTCAGAATTGCCTACCAAGTCAGTGGAAATTTAAAAAGGTTTGATAACAAATGTTTAATGAAACTGTGCAGAAAAACATTCTTAGTATAGACCAGTGAAAAACTTTTGGTGGACAATTAAACAGCTATCAATATTTTAGATGCGTACAACATTAAATCATGAATGAGATGGCCATGTCATTATGCGTTACGCTACTATAATAAACAAGAGTCCGGGCGTGGTGGCTCACGACTGTAATCCCTGCACTTTGGGAGGCCAAGGTGAACAGATCATGAGGTCAGGAGTTCGAGACCAGCCTGGCCAACATGGTAAAACCCTGTCTCTACTAATAATACAAAAATTAGCCAGGTGTGGTGGCACACGTCTGTAATTCCAGCTACTCAGGGGGCTGAGGCAGGAGAGAATTGTTTGAACCCGGGAGGCGGAGGCTGCAGTGAGCTAACATCGAACCACTGTACTCCAACTTGGGCAACACAGCGAGACTCTGTCTCAAAAAAATAAATAAAATAAGAAAAACCCCTATCTTCACCTAACTGTAAAGCTCACGTTAAGTTTAGTTAAATTATGATAGAAATATGATTCAGAAAACCATGTAGATATTTTTTAAGATGGGATAAAGCTGCATATAAAACGATATTAAAATGTTTATTTTTAAGTTAATAAAAAGTATGATTCCAGTTGTTTTTTAAAAGGTATATAACACATAAATGCTTAATATGCATAGAAACTTTATGAAATGGCACACAAAGAGCTGTTAATATCCCTAGAGAATTGCACTGAGAGGAGCAAAGGATGGCAGAAGAAACTTTAGTATCACTCCGTATGTTTTAGTAATTCTTTTTTTTCAACCCGGAACACATATTACTCTCATAATGTTAATACTAGTCATTTTTACAATCCTACATTGTCCTTTCTCAGGCCTTTTAAAAAAATACTTATCGGCCGGGCACGGTGGCTCACGCCTGTAATCTCAGCACTTTGGGAGGCCAAGGCGGGCGGATCACGAGGTCAGGAGATCGAGACCCGGCTAACACGGTGAAACCCTGTCTCTACTAAAAAATACAAAAAATTAGCGGGGCGTGGCCCAGCTACTCAGGAGACTGAGGCAGGAGAATGGCGTGAACCTGGGAGGCGGAGCTTGCAGTGAGCTGAGATGGCACCACCACACTCCAGCCTGGGGGACAGAGCGAGACTCCGTCTCAAAAAACAACAACAACAACAACAACAACAACAACAACAACTTACCTAGACTTTTTAAAAGTTTAATTATTTTTATCCATTCATTAGTTGATGGGCACTTAGGTTGATCCATATCACAGATGTCTTTTTTGCACAATGACTTCTTTTCCTCTGGGTAGACACTTAGTAGTGGGACTGCTGGATGAAATGATAAATCTTTTTTTTTTTTTTTTTTTTTTGAGATGAAGTCTTGCCCTGTGAGTGCAGTGACATGATCTAGGCTCACTGCAACCTCCGCCCCCCAGGTCCAAGCAATTCTCGTGCCTCAGCCTCCTAAGTAGCTGAGACTTCAGGCATGCACCAATATGCCCGGCAAATTTTTGTATTGTTACTAGAGACGGGATTTCGCCACGTTGACCATGTTGCCAGGTTTGTCTCAAACTCCTGACCACAGGTGATCCGTCTGCCTCGGCCTCCCAAAGTGCCAGGACTACAGGGGTGAGCCACCACGCCCAGCCTGAAATGATAAATCTACTTTTAGTTCTTTGAGAAGCATCCATGCAGTTTTCCACAAAGGTTGTGCTAATTTACATTTGCACCAACAGTGTGTACGAGTTCCCTTTTCACCACATCCATGATACCAGCTATTATTTTTTAACTTTTTAATAACAGCCCTTCTGGATGGGGTAGCGTGGTATCTCACTGTGATTTTAATTTGCATTTCCCTGATGATTAGTAATGTTGAGCATTTTTTCAAACAGTTTTGGGTGTTTGTATATTTTCTTTTGAGAAATGTCTATTCATGCTATTTGCCCACTTTTTATGGGATTATTTATTTTTTTCTTGCTGATTTCAGTTCCTTGTAGACTGTGGATATTAGTATTTTGTTGAATACGATGCAAATATTTTCTCCCATTCTGTAGGTGGTCTATTTACTCTTTCGATTATTTATTTTGCTGTACAGAAGATTTTTAGTTTAATTAAGTTCATTAAGTCCCATTTATTCATTTTTATTTTGTTGTGCTTTTGAGATCTTAGTCATAAATCCTTCACCTAAGCCAATGTTCAGAAGAGTTTTCCCTGTGTTATCTTCCAGAATTTTTATGGTTTCAGGTCTTAGATTAAGTCTTTAATCCACGTTGGTTAGTTTTTGTATATGGCAAGAGACAGAAAATGTGTGTGTATAAATACACGTGTGTGTGTGTATATACATATACACATACATATACATACACATACATACACACACACACATCATGGAATACTACTCGGCCATGAAAAAAAGAATGAAATCATGTCTTTTGCAGCAACCTGGATGGAACTGGAGGCCATCATCCTAAGTGAAGTAACTCAGGAATGGAAAACCAAGTACTGCGTGTTCTCACTCATAAGTGGGAGGAAGTGCTGAGTACCCAAAGGCATACAGAGTGGTAACATGGACACTGGAGACTCAGAGCAGGGGGAAGCAGGCAGGGGAGAAATGAAAAATTACCTATTGGATACAATGTACATTATTCAGGTGACAGGTACACTTAAAGCCCAAACTTCACCACTGCACTATTCATCCATGTGACCAAAAACGACTCATACTCCTAAAGTCATTGAAACAAAATTTAAAAGATAAAAGAGTTTAATGCATTTATATTTCAAATATAATAGTTCTAGATTACGCATAAAAAAGCAGAAAGAAAAAAGTTTCAGCGGCCAAACTTTTACAACGGTCGTACAATCCTCTCTCTCAAGGGATACTTTGCAATTACTTTTTCTATTAAAAAAAGACTGCTGGCATGCTAGCAGTCAGTAGCAAAGCTATAGCAATAATCCACAGCAGTAATAACCCAAGGGCTTGACAGCAAGCCAAAACATTAATGTACACTGGCCAAGAAAAAAAAATACTCAAGTTGTATAACATCTTTTGTAAAGCTAATATGTTTCAAAGTCTCCAATTCAACAGCAATATAGGGGCAATACGGCAATATAGTTTCTTACAAACTGAACGTAGACTAACCACATATCTAGCCATCACACTCCTGCCTGGGTGTTTACCCAAATGAGGTGAAAATGTATGTCTACACAAAAGTCTGCCCATAAATGTTTAGAGTAGTTTATTCAAAATCACCAAAAACTGGAAGCAACCAAGATCAAGATGTCTTTCAACAGATGATTAGATAAACTGTGGTATATCTAGACAATGGAATATTATTCAGTAATAAAAAGAAATGAGATATCAAGCCACAAAATAAATGAAGGAACCTTAAATGCACATTGTAAGTGACAGGAGACAGTCTGAAAAGAGTACGTACTATATGATTCCAATGACGTGACATTCTGGAGAAAGCAAAACTATAGAGATAATAAAACAATCAGTACTGACTAAGGGTTGGGAGGGAGTGGGGGAGAGAGAGATGGAGTGCAGAGGAGTTGTAGAATACAGTGAAACTACTCTGTATTAGACTGTAATGGTGGATACACGTCATTAGATATTTAGCAAAACCCAGAGATCCCCACAAAACAAAGAGTGAACCCTAATGTGAACCATGAACTTTAGTCAGTAATAATGTGTCAACACTGGCTCACTGATTTTAACAAATGTAGCATTCTAATACAAGTGCTATTAATAGGGGAAGCTGTGAGCAAGGAAGAGGAAGTATAAGGGAACTTCCCAAACTACTCCAAACAAATAAAATTATTAATTAACAAAAAAAGAAATGGAGTATCCCAAAAGTGCAGGATGGGAAAGAGCCAGGGGAAGGTGCAAGGCTGGGGGCTGTGATCATGTAGACCAAAATCAGACCATGTGAAGAAAGGAGAGCCCAGGGGGGCAAGCCTAGCATTCCACATGCATGGCCAGGGAGGGGCTTCTACACACCTGCACCTCTTGGCAAACTCAGTGATCGTTTGTTTTACCTTCTCCGAGTTCACGCATTCTTCAAGCTTTGGTAACTGGAATGTTTGTCTTTTCAGGCTCAAAAACAGTCAGTGGAAGTGGAACCAAAATTAAGTACCAATCGTATGTCAGGATTCACCTAGGAAAACTGTGAGCTGCTGACCGGACTGCTTCTCTGAAGAAGCTGGTACTCCCTTTTGTCTCTAACTTTAAAAGCTCCCAGGCAGCAACCTGAAATCCACAATCTCTTTGGAATAGGATGGGAAATATTCTGAAGACACAGTTAAACATGTATAAGTCTCAAGCCTTAAAAAGGGTCAAAATGCCAAAGGCAAGAAATTGTGCAGCTTTGACCACAGTGGTGTGACAACCTGCAATTGTCTAACATACTCAGCACGTGTCCATCAGAGTTCCGGAACACACAGACATCCTGGGATTTCATCTGATTTGGGAAAAGCCTTTAACTGTAGCTAGGAGTCACCTCACCTCGATATTCTTCATGTAATCAAGCCTTGGGGATTTTCTGCTGTGGTTCGCTCTTCTGATGTACGGTTCCCAGTAGTATGAAATGGAAAGATGACCTTTCACAGACAACTGTGAAAGGAGAAGCTACGACTGTGGAAGAGAAAGCTCCCTAGAATGCCCTCACAAAACCATCCAATGGAAGACATCCTCTAGGAGGCCTCCAACAGACCCCTTGATGCTACAAAAATACCAGAGGCTTAGGAGCTGGGAACTTCCAGGGCTAGAGATCTCTTGCTGTGGTCCTTTCCACCCTCACCCTGACAACAGTTCTCTCCAACACCTTTCTGCTTGCCATCGTCTTCCTCACCAGGAAGCTACACACACCAGCCACCGTCTTCCTCACCAGGAAGCTACACACACCAGCCACACCGTCCTCCTCACCAGGAAGCTACACACACCAGCCACCGTCCTCCTCACCAGGAAGCTACACACACCAGCCACCGTCCTCCTCACCAGGAAGCTACACACACCAGCCACCGTCCTCCTCACCAGGAAGCTACACACACCAGCCACCGTCCTCCTCACCAGGAAGCTACACACACCAGCCACCGTCCTCCTCACCAGGAAGCTACACACACCAGCCACCGTCCTCCTCACCAGGAAGCTACACACACCAGCCACACCGTCCTCCTCACCAGGAAGCTACACACACCAGCCACCGTCCTCCTCACCAGGAAGCTACACACACCAGCCACCGTCCTCCTCACCAGGAAGCTACACACACCAGCCACCGTCCTCCTCACCAGGAAGCTACACACACCAGCCACCGTCTTCCTCACCAGGAAGCTACACACACCAGCCACACCGTCCTCCTCACCAGGAAGCTACACACACCAGCCACCGTCCTCCTCACCAGGAAGCTACACACACCAGCCACCGTCTTCCTCACCAGGAAGCTACACACACCAGCCAACTATCTCACTGGCTCCCTGGAGCGCAAGTCTCTTCGTTTTCATCTTGTTTATATCCATGAGCATCACATATACCATCACACACACCTGGAAATGTGGCTAACTCCTATGCAACATCTGGCTGTCTTCTAGCATCACGTGCTACATGGCCTCCAACCTATATTTCCGTGTTGTTCTGACCAGGTACCGGGCCATCACCAGTGCCCTGTAGTACAGTAAATGGGCCATCTCAAATTGTATCTCTTATCCGAGTGCTCTTCTCCTAGATCTCCTGCAGCACCTACTCCACATGTAAGACCTTCTACATTCTGGCTGTGTTGTTCATCATCTTCACACAGTGCCCAACAAGAACATCCAGGCGCCATCATCACAGCACCACTCCCAGGTCATCACAGCTCACTCTGCTCCCTCAACCCCAACCTCCATGAGAGGCAAAGGTGCTTAACTGGCTGTCCTCCACTTGTTAAACACATGAAAATCAAGCATGCTGATAGTGTCCTAGAACAACAGGAAATTTACTTACCAACAAGGAAAGCCATAGAAACCCTGGGGATCATTTTAGGGGCTTTTAACATCTGCTGGCTGCCCCTCTTTATTGTGTCTCTGCCAGCCAAGACACCCAACCATACTGAACATTTTCATCTTGCTGAGCTTTTTTTTTTTTTTTTTTTTTTTGATACAAAGTCTCGCTCTTGTCTCCCAGGCTGGAAAGCAATGGTACAATCTCAGCTCACTGCAACCGCTGCCTCCCGGGTTCAAGCGATTCTCCTGCCTCAGCCTCCCGAGTAGCTGGGACTACAGGCATCTGCCACTACTCCCAGCTATTTTTGTATTTTCAGTAGAGACGGGGTTTCACGTTGGCCAGGCTGGTCTCGAACTCCTGACCTCAGGTGATCCGCCTGCCTAGGTCTCCCAAAGTGCTGGGATTACAGGCGTGGGCCACCGCGCCTAGCCTTGCTGAGCTATTTTTAAACTCCGTCATTAATTCAGCGATGTACATTCTGTCTAACGAACAGTTTCACCAAGCATTTCAGAAAGCTGTCTTTTTTGCAGAAAGTCTCCTAGTCTTATTTGGTGGCTACTTGGTTATCTCTACCTGCTGTCTTCTGAGCCACCAGAAGTTGGGCAGCTGTGTGAAACGAAACAGGACTGAAATTTGTCAACTGTGTTAGGTAGAAACATGGCTCACAGGGCTACCTGTTAATATAATTCACATGGAAAAGTGCCTGGCACTGAGAAAGAACCTTGGCTCAGAGGACGGTTTCCCGGTGTACCTAAGATTTGTATAAACCTCTAAGGAAAGCAGAGGAGAATAATGACCTGAATTGAAACAGAATTTAAGAGTTCGAATGGAGGGGTCCGTTCCACTAACACTCTCCACTGGAATATAACAGGGATTTCTTGCATTGAGTCTTTCTTAGATCGAATCTGTCCTGTTTGTTCATGAGATATTCAACAGTGGGGGGCAAATGGTCGACGGTGTGGAGAGAGATCCTGAAGCCAGGGGCAAAGAAGACAAATAGAATTAAGTTGACTACTTTCTACCCTTCCTTCTTCCCCATTAAATTCATACCACCTTACTGTTCCGAAGGTAAAATCCCTGATCTCCCCCACTGAAGTATTTATAGGTTTTGGGTCCACCAAGATTTGAAAAGAATGGCAATCCAAATGTTTTATTTTTGAGCTCTCTCAAAATCACTGTTACTATATTTTTCTTAACCCTGATACACTGCCAAATTGGAATTGATTTTTTAAATGCACTTTTTGTTCAGAATCGTTTTGGATTTGCAGAGAGGTGAGGATGGTACAGAGAAGGTGATACAGAGAGTTCCTGTGTACCCAGAGGCTGGATTCCCGTACTGTTAACATCTTACATTAGTATCAACACGGAAACACAGACACATTATTCTTAACAAGAGTCCATGCTTTATTCACATTTCCTTAGCTTTTGTCTGCTGTCACTTTTCTGTTCCAAGATACTGCCTAGGATATGTCATTACGTTTGGATGGCATGTTTCCTTGGGCTCTTCTTGGCTGTGGCAGTTTCTTGGACTTTCCTAGTTTTTGGAGGCCTGGCAGTTTTGAATAGCACTAGTTAGGTGTTTGGTGGAATGATTCTTCGCTAGGATTTGTCTACTGTTTTGTTCATAATTGGACTGGGGTTGCGCATTTTGGGGAAGAGAACCACAGAGGTGAAGTATCATTGACCATTTCAAGTGCACACACTGTCAAAATGACCTATCACTGTTAACAATGACCCAATGATTTTTTATATCCCATTCTCATTAGGAATCTTAAGATGTTGACTCATCAAATAAAAAGCCTGAAATATCATGATCCAAAAATAAGCAATATAAATAATAAATAAAAATGGTAATAACTGCTCAAAACACATTAGCTATTTTTATTTGATGAATTTATATGTAATGGTTTGAAGATAAAAGAGTTGTAAACAACTTTGAATTTATTCTTTCCCTACCAATAGGTTCTGCTTCTGGAAAACATTTTAGTTCCACTGTTCTATTTTTACTGCCATGGCTGTTAAGAGAAGCCTCTGACTGGGGGAGAGACGGCAGAGGGTTGCTGCTACCAGCTAATTCAGAAGTAAACTATGAGATGGATCGTTTCCACATATAAGTACACCTAAACTGCATCTGAGTTCCTTCAGTAGGAAATGTCCTGTACTGTCTGAGGGAATGGCTTCAAAGACTCTGTTTAAAGATAACACACACAGTTATGAACATTTTATCCCATGCCAAAACGCTTTGTAATGTAAGCTGCAGGTGAGTGCACTGTAAACTCCCCTAAGATATTCAAAACACCCTTCCCCTCAAGCAAAATCTTGATTCAATTCTTCTCAGTCTTGGTGATGGCCAAGGGACTATGGTCCCAGAGATTAGTTCAAGTAATATTAAGTAGGTGAAATTTTTCTGTGTTTTATCTACCACCACCCATGTCATTCCCAATACCTCCCAAAGCAGGCAAATGAATGAAAACTAAATAATAATAATATTCAATCTGAAGTCTTGTTCAAGTAATACACTTTATCTCCATGACTTTTTGCCTGTCAATATCTATGTATTTGTCTCTATACATCATATTGGCTGAGTTTCAGAAATAAACGATAACACAAAATGAAAAAAAGATGTCGGGCACGGTGGCTCATGCCTGTAATCCTAGCACTTTGGGAGGCTGAGGTGGGCAGATTCCTTCAGTCCAGGAGTTCGAGACCAGCCTGGCCAACATGGTGAAACTCCATCTCTAAAAAAAATACAAAAAACTAGCTGGGCATGGTGGCATGTGCCTGTAGTCCCAGCTACTCAGGAAGTGAGGTAGGAGGACTGCTTGAGCCCCAGACACAAGGGTTGCAGTGAGCCATAATTGCACCACTGCATTCCAGCCTGGGCAACACAGTGAGATCCTGTCTCAAACAAATCAACCGATACATATGTATGTATGATACTGTATTAAAACAAACAAATCAACCGACATATACGTATGTATGATACTGTATTAAAACAAATCAACCGACATATACATATGTATGATACTGTATTAAAACAAACAAATCAACCAACATATATGTATGTATGATACTGTATTCAAACAAACAAATCAACCGACATATATGTATGTATGATACTGTATTAAAACAAACAAATCAACCAACATATACATATGTATGATACTATATTAAAACAAAAAAATCAACCGATATATATGTACGTATGATACTGTATTAAAACTAAGTTTCAGCTGTAAGCACCACTCTTCTCTCCACGGTCCTACACAAAATTTCAAAAGTTTAAACAGTAAAAATACGGTGGCTGGAATAATAAACACTGTTTTGACCTTTGCTCGCTGGATGGAAGTGTGGAAAAAGTTGTTACTCCTGCCTAAAAATACATAAAACTGCATGTTTTACCAAGAAAAAAAGGATTACTTATTTTAAAGTTATTTTTATGTAATTTTTAAAAATACATAGATCCCTTGAGAAGTTTAAACTGTCTCTAAATCTACTGTATTCATTTTATTTTTTATGGATACTAAATTTAAAGCTATCTCTATTTTATCAGCCAACAATGGTGCTGGAAATACATCAAAATGTTGATTCTGACCACATTAATACAGTAACGTCAACAAAAACAGTACACAGAATGGGAAGGATCTAAGCACTGAAAAACAACAGGCATAAAGGTAATTGTCTACAAAGCAGTAGCACTAGGCCGAACTCGGTGCCTCATGCCTGTAATTCCTGCACTTTGGGAAGCTGAGGTGGGGGGATCATCTGAGGTCGGGAGTTCAAGACCAGCCTGACCAACATGGCAAAACCCTATCTCTACTAAAAATACAAAAATTAGCTGGGCGAGGTGGCAGGCGCCTGTAATCCCAGCTACTCAGGAGGCTGAGGCAGGAGAATCACTTGAACCCGGAGGTGGAGGTTGCAGGGAGCCAAGATCATGCCACTGCACTCTAGCCTGTGTGACAGAGTGAGACTCAGTCTCAAAAAATAAATTAATTAATTAAATAAAACAAAAAAAGAAGCACTAATAACATAAACCTATTTTGAAAATAGCTGTACTAACTATCTGGTAAGTTTCAAGACACACAAAAGTGTGTAACATGATGAATTATTGGGGCTGTAGTGTACGAAGAGAGCACAATTACTGATCCTCTGCTCTGCTGCCTCCTGTGAAGGATGAAGAGGAAGGACAAAGAAAATATATTCAAGATTTGCACGGTGTGTGTGTGTGTGTGTGTGTGTGTGTGTGTGTGTCTCCTGCTGCCATGTAAGACGTGCCTTGCTTTCCCTTCACCTTCTGCCATGATTTAAGTTTCCCGAAGCCTCCCTAGTGACTCAGATATGGAAATGTGAGTCAATTAAACCTCTTTTCTTCATAAATTACTTAGTCTCAGGTAGTATCTTTATAGCAGTGTGAAAATGGACTAATACGAAAACTTTTCTAAAAATGTTTACCTAGTGAAAAATAAGAAATGCGTTACTTGCAAACGACCTTTGAATTCTAACCAGTCTATCTTTTCTTGTAACATTAATCATCTAAGGCTTTTTTAGTAGCTTGCTGTCATGTTCTCACGATCTGAAAGGCAAAATTTAATGACTGAAGACCCATGCAATCTTTCAACACTTTGGTTTTAAATGAAGTAATCCTTATAGAATGAGAGCGAAGAAAATGGGAGCTGAAAAATAAATGTTATAAAAGTAAAATACATGCCCCTAACACTTACGACCTAATAAAGTGATAATCCATCATGTCACCAACATTTTGGGTATAATCAGCCTACGGCGACAAACAGGCTGTGGGCACAGTGGTGAGTCAAGTCTTTGTACATCCAGATGCCTTCGGAAACCTGCACTGTATTAAACCAAATAATTAAATCACTCCCCTCCTCACAAACTTCACAACTGCAATAACCAGTGAAATTTTAAAAATTCATATTTTACTAATATCCTACACTTAAAGAAAAGTTTAATAGGAAACGGAACCCAAAAGGCTTACGCATTATGAATCATAGTAAAAATTACAAATAACTTCTAATCCACTAAAAGTTGTCTGGTTTTATTTCTTACCAACATGCTATTGTGCCTAATAAGAAGTAAATGCATGAGAAGCACAATTGGGGAAAAATACACAATGATCAAGTGAGATCATGAGAAGTGACAGCATGAGAAGTGAAAAATGTTTTGAAACTACTAAGTCTATTACTTGAAAATATTACTATTTACAGATCAAAACGAACACAAACAAAATAAAACAAAAATCAGATGATCATCTCAATAGGCCCCAAAAAAGCAGTTAACAAAACCCAGCATCCCTTTATGATTAAAACCCTCAGCAAAACTGGCACACAAGGGACATACCTTAAGTCATCTATGACAAAGCCACAGCCAACACTATGCTGAACGGGGGAAAGTTGAAAGCATTTTCCCTGAGAACTGGAACAAGGTAAGGATGCCCACTTTCACCACTTCTATTCGACGAAGTACTAGAAGTCCTCGCCAGAGCAATGAAACGGAGAAAGAAATCAACTACGTCCAAATTGGAAAAGAGGAAGTCAAACTATCATTGTTCGCTGATGATAAGGTCATATACCTAGAAAGGCCTAAAGACTCATCCAAAAGCTCCTAGATCTGATAAATGAATTCAGTAAAGTTTCAGGATACAAAATTAATGTACACAAATCAGCAGCACTACCAGACACCAATAGTGACCAAGCTGAGAATCAAATCAACAACTCAATCCCTTTTACAATAACTGCAAAAAACAGTAGAATACCTAAACAAGGAAATGAAAGACCTCTACAAGAAAAACTACAAAACTACCGAAAGAAATCACAGATGATACAAATAAATGGAAACACATCCCATGCTCATGGATGGGTAGAATCAATATTGTGAAAATGACCACACTGCCGAAAGCAATCTACACACTCAATGAAATTGCCATCAAAATACCATCATCATTCTTCACAGAACTAGAAAAAACATTCCTAAAATTCACATGGAACCAAAAAACAGCCTGCACAGCCAAGGCAAGACTAAGCAATAAGAACAAATGTGGAGGCACCACATTATCCAACTTCAAACTATACTACAAGGCTATAGTCGCCAAAACCAATCGTGGCACACAGACGAATGGAACAGAATAGAGAACCCAGAAATGAAGCCAGGTACTTACAGTCAACTGATCTTCCACAAAGCAAACAAAAACATAAAGCAGGGAAAGGACACCCTATTGAACAAATGGTGCTGGGATAACTGGCAGGCCACGTGTGAAAAATGAAACTGGATCCTCATCTCTCACCTTACACAAAAATCAACTCAAGATGGATCAAAGACTTAAATCTAAGACTTGAAACCATAAAAATTCTAGAAGATAACACTGGAAAAACTCTTCTAGACACTGGCTTAGGCAAAGACTTCATGAACAGCAAACCAAAAGCAAATGTAACAAAAAGATAAATAGATGGGACTTAATTAAACTAAAAAGTTTCTGCATGGCAAAAGAAATAATCAGAAGAGTAAACAGACAACCTACAGAATGGGAGAAAACATTCACAAACTATGCATCTGATAAAGGACTAATATCCAGAATCTACGAGGAATTCAAATCATCTAGTGAAAAACAAATAAATCAAAGAGTGGGCTAAGGACATGAATAGACAATTCTCAAAAGAAGATATACAAATGGCCAACAAACATATTAAAGCTCAACAATGGCCAGGTGTGGTCACTCACACCTGTAATCCCAGCACTCTGGGAGGCCGAGGAGGGCAGATCACCTGAGGTCAGGAGTTCAAGACCAGCCTGACCAACATGGTAAAACCCTGTCTCGACTAAAAATGCAAAAATTAGCAGGGTGTGGTGGCAGATACCTGTAATCCCAGCTACTCAGGAGGCTGAAGTAGGAGAATTGCTTGAACCCAGGAGACGGAGGTTGCAGTGAGCCAAGACTGCATCACCACACTCCAGCCTGGGCAACAGAACGAGACTCCATCTCAAAAAAAAAAAGGCTCAACATCACTAATTACCACGGAAATGCAAATCAAAACCACAATGCAATATTTAAAAATCAAAAACTAATAGAGAGTGGCATGGATGTGAGGGAACACTTTTACACTGCTGGTGGGAATGTAAACTAGTACAACCACTATGGAAAACAGTATGGAGATTCCCTAAAGAACGAAAAGTAGATCTACCATTGATCCAGCAATCCCACTATTGGCATCGACCCAGAGGAAAAGAAGGCATTGTACAAAAAAGACACTTGCACAGGCATGTTTATAACACAATTCACAATTCCTAAAAATACAGAACCAGCCCAAATGCCCATCAATCAAAAAGTGGACAAAGAAAATGTGGTGTGTGTGTGTGTATATATGTATATATATATATATACACCACAAAATTCTACTCAGCCATAAAAAGGAACGAAATAATGGCATTCACAACAATCTGGATGGAGCTGAAGACCATTATTCTAAGTGAAGTAACTTAGGAATGGAAAACCAAACATTGCATATTCTCACTTACAAGTGGGAACTAAGCTATGAGGATGCAAAGGCATAAGAAACATACAATGGACTGTGGGGAGTCAAGGGGACGTGGGAGTGGGTGAGGGATGAAAGACTACACATTGGGTATGGTGCCCACTGTTCAGGTGATGGGTGCACCAAAATCTCAGAAATCACCACTGAAGAACTTACCCATGTAACCAGATACCACCTGTTCTCCAAAAACTATTGAAACAAAAAATAACAATAAAAAAATGTTTAAGTTTTAACTCATTTTATTTAGATGGATACTTTCTTGATGTATCTATCAATTCTAACACAAAAGCAAGCACTGTACTTTAGTGGGAGAGAACTAACAGCATTCTCATGCAGATCAGGTATAATCTGAAGATGTCCACGACCATGCAGTGCGGTTTCATGTGCACTGGTACACATCCGTAGAAAAGAGAGAAAATGGGGACATACATTAAAATTGAACACTGGAAAATAAGCGTTGTTTAGAAATGGTATCACTACATATTTGGAAAAGCCAAAAGAATACACTAAAAAAAAAATCCAAACCTTTAAGAGAATTCAGTATGATGACTAAGTACAAAACTGATATACAGAAATCACAAGGCTTCATGTGTAAAAAAAAAACAAGCAGTTAGAAGATATAATGAAAACTGTAACACTTTGTAACAAAAAGAAAACCTAGGAATAAGCTGAATAAATGTATAAAATCGATATGAAGGAAACATTAAAACATTTCTGAGAAACAAAAAATGCATTCACGGTAAGATACACCCTACTCTTGTCAATTCTCCATAAATTAGTAACTACACATTTTATGTAATCCCAATAAAAAACACAACAGAAAGAATTAAAGGCAGGAGATGATAAAAGCTGACTCTAAATTTCAAATAGAAAAACAGCCAAGAAAAAAAAAGCTAGGGCACTTCTGAAAAAGAAAAGTACCTTGGAAGGAATTAGCTATTAACATATATTACAAAAACACAAAAATGAAAGCAATGTTAATGGATACATAGACAGATCAATATCACTAGAAAATAAGAAACATTCTAAAATATAACTTTTGTAATATGTCTCAAAATCCAGAAGTCTTAAAACATTCACTTTAAGGTGTCTGAACACACACACACACACACACACACACACACACACACACACACACACACACAAAGTCAAAAGCCAAACAGAGCTAGGAGCAGTGGTCTTGGGAGGCTGAGATGGGAAGATGGCTTGGGGCCAGGAGTTTGAGACCAGCCTGGACGACATCTTTCTTTAAAAAAAAAAAAAAAAAAGCGCAGGGGCTGGGTGCAGTGGCTCACACCTGTAATCCCAGTACTTTGGGAGGCCAAGGTGGGTGGCTCCCTTGAGGCCACGGAATTCAAAACCAGCCTGGCCAACATGGTGGTAAAACCCCGTCTCTTCTAAAAATACAAAAAAATAACCAGATGTGGTGGTGGGCGCCGGGAGTCCCAGCTACTTGGGAGGCTGAGGCAGGGGAATCACTTGAACCCAGGAGGCAGAGGTTGCACTGAGCCGAGATCGTGTCACTGCACTCCAGTCTGGGTGACAAAGTGAGACTCCGCCTCAATAAACAAGTCAAACAGGAAGAAATGTTTAGAACTCACATCAGACAAAAGAGCTAATGTTTCAACTGGGAAGCAATTTCTACAAACCAACTTTTAAAAAAGCAGAAAAGAACTCAAAATAAAAATGGGTAAAGCATATAATCAAATAACAGAAAATACAAAGGATTTTAAATATAAAAATATGTTCAACTTTTCTTATAATGAAAGAACTGCAACTACACTGACAGTGTTTTCTCACCTATCAGATTGCCAAAAAGTAAAAAAGTCTTTTAACACACTCTGTAGACAACTATGCGGGAATATATCGCTTTCATCACTGATAGTAGAAATGAAACTTGGTACAATCTCTTTAAGGCTACTTGGCAAAATCCATCAAAATTATAAATGCATATCCTTTCACTCAGCAGTTCAAGGACTTTATCCTAGAAATATACTTGACTTATGTATCAACTAAATATGTACAATGCTTTTTACTACAGAATCATTTTATGTAAAGGAAGAAATTTTTAGCAAAATAAATGTCCATCAGTAGGAATTTTGCTAATTATAGTACATCCATACAATGTTATTAGTAACAACAATGAAGAAACCCTTGGAAAGAATATCAAAACATATTAACTGAAAAAAGGAGAAAGAACAAGTGGCAAGGAACAGTAAGATCTGTACTGAAATACACAAACACACACATTTTTTGGCTCATATATGAACGACGTGTTTGTCTGGATGCCCCTGGTCTGAGCTTAAAATTGTCATCTTATTAAACACATAAATGAAGCTGTACCATCCCAAGTCCATGTACTAAACCAATTTAGTACAGTTGCAATAAAAGACAGAAGGGGAAAAAGAATGTCAGTTCAAACACTTTGGCAATTTACAAGGCACTTTTGAGAAACAGCATGAAAAGCACTACTGGAAGATACTAACCGTGTTTAAATTTTTAAAAACTGAATATGCAATTTTCAGTTTTTTAAATTTTTAAAAACTGAATATGAAACAGCAATCTTAACAATCTACCTACTACTGCAGCAACAGTTCCAAATTACTAATCACAAAAACATAAATTGAAGAATGAGCAAGAAACTCTGACAGCATTTAGATATAACTTAGTGGTAGGAGTGAGGACGTATGAGGAATGGGCCACTGAACTCAGAAGACCTGCACCCTACCTTCTTCTGAAGAACGTTAACCTTCCGCTCCTTCACATCCAACATGTCCTTGAGGTCGTGGATCTCCCCAGCTTGCGTCCCCTTCTCTTCGGCCATATCCTGAATCTGCTTCGTCTTTTTATTCAACATGGTTTCCTTCTCTTCCAAACGCAACCGGAGAGCATCCACCTAAGAATGTAAGAGTTTTACAAGTGATGAATTAAAAAGAAAAGAATGTAATTCCTTTCAAATAGATATGTTATAAAGGTTATAAAGAGGTTGAGTTTTGTTACTCTATAAAAGTAAGTATCATCTACGTCTATGTTTCTCTGGATTCAGAGTCCAGCGTGCTCACCATTACACAACGGAACCTCTACGACTCTGTTTCTGAAACTTCATGTGCATCAGAATCATCTGGAGGCCTAAATCAAGTCCGTCGTTTCTGATTCAACAGCGTTGGGGTTCAAAATGAGTATTTCTAACAAGTTCCCAAATGAAGCTACACTGCTTTAGAAAATCTAAAACTAGGAAAAGGGAAAAAAAGCATCACCAAGCATAACACTGGCTATCTCAGATAATACAATCTAGCCACAGGCTATGAAGCGTTTATGAAAAACAACCCCATAATGCACTTAGATATCCATACGAAGCAAGAGCAGAGGCCTACTTTTAGATGGCAAGACTAACCAGCTAAAAAGTTTGGTGACTAGTACAAAAGCAAAGGCCTACTTTTAGACGGCAAGACTAACCAGCTGAAAAGTTTGGTAACTAGTACAAAAGCAAAGGTCTACTTTTAGATGGCAAGACTAACCAGCTAAAAAGTTTGGTAACTAGTTACCTTTATCCCTGAAGTTTAATGCCTTTCATTAGATATAACTTTAAAATAACAAGAAATCTAATGACATTATTTTAAAATCCATTCACAGAAAATTTTATTAAGCTTTTAGCACCCCATACATATTCGCACACCAAATTTGCTTTTTGCTTTTCCACCCAAGGATTAATAACAAATAGTTAAACATTTGATTATAGGAAAAGAAGGAAGTGGATTTCTTTTATCTAAGATTCAAGGCTGTTCACCAGGAAAAAAGTGAGTCATATTTTCAAGCCGAAAATTGTTAATAAGCTGTTTTACATTCTTTTTTCATTATTGTCATTTCAAACATATAATCCATACAAAAAACTATTAATGAACTATTTTATATTTTTCATACTAACTCTTTGATAGTTAATGTATATTTCACCTTTATATCACATCTCGATTTGGGCTAGCCACATTGCAAGTACTTAATAGCCACAAATGGCTGGTGGCTACCACAGAGAATAGTGCAAATCTAAGAAATCAAGTATGGTTCTACAGTCTCTCATCTTTAACTTGTCTTATCTTATTTTTCCTATCTGAACGTGGATTAAACCACAAAGAAAATATAAATAATGTTTCATATTTAGGGTACATCAAAGCACTCAGGAAGATCTAATACAGGTTGACCATCCCAAAATCTGAAAATCCAAAATCCAAAATGCTCCAAACTCCAGAACTTTTTCAGCACTGACATGACACTTAAAGGAAATGTTCAATGGAACATTTTGGATTTTCGGATTAAGAATGCTCAACCAGTAAGCATAAGTGTAAGGCAAATATTCCCAAACTCAAACTCTGAAACACCCCCAGTCCCATGCATTTTAGGTAAGCAATATCCAATGTGTAGTGTATCTAAACTACAAGGTATCTGAGAACCAATACTGTGTGTATGGTGGTACTTCCTGCTCAGTTAAGGAGTATGGAAAATTTCTTAACAAGACTAGTCTCACTGGAGATTGATAAGTACTTGCTACTACTGTAAGTACTTACAAATTATGCTGGACCATACTGGAAAGGAAAAACATGCAGATAAGCCATATTTCACTCTGCTAAACTACATTTCTACCAACTACTTCTTTTATTTTTATTTGTATTTTTGAGACGGAGTCTCGCTCTGTCGCCCAGGCTGAAGTGCAGTGGCGCGATCTCAGCTCACTGCAAGCTCCGCCTCCCGGGTTCACGCCATTCTCCTGCCTCAGCCTCCCGAGCAGCTGGGACTACAGACACCCGCCACCGCGCCCGGCTAATTTTTTGTATTTTTAGTAGAGATGGGGTTTCACCGTGTTAGCCAGGATGGTCTCGATCTGCTGTCCTCGTGGATCTGCCCACCTTGGCCTCCCAAACTGCTGGGATTACAGACGTGAGCCACCGCACCCGGCCTCTACCAACTACTTCTATGCAACCAATCTCACCAAGTCAGAAAGTAAAGAACAATTGTTCGAGCTCCCATTTGTAGTTATTCACCACAAGTTCCACCGTGCTCCTTCAAAAGACTCCTTCATCTGTAATTTACCTCTATTCTACTTTAATAAATATACACAGTTAATCTAATTATAATCTGGAAAGATCTACCTGAGAACTTTCAAACTCTAAAAAATCTTTTTCTGAATCACAAATACTATCCTTTTCTTTCTCCTACACCTACTACATCTACCGTTTGTCCACAGCATTACCTCTGATCTATCATACCTTCTTGTTCTGTCATTCGTCTCTATTCTGTTTTTTGTTTTGTTTTGTTTTCCTCCCAGCTTAAGCAATGATTTCAGTCTCATATCAACTCCTTAAAAAAAGAAAATCATACCTGTTTTACTTTACTACTTTATTTCTGAATTAAACAGTCTTCTGGGCCTTCCTGTATGTGTTCATGTGTATTTTTGTCACCATATACAGTAATCCCCCCTTATCATCAAGGAATATAATCCAAGACCCCCAGTGGATGCCTGAAACCACAGACAGTATCAAACGCTACACACACACTGTTTTTCCTCTATATATATACCTATTACATAATAAAATTTAATTTACAAATTAGTCACAGTAAGAGATTAACAACAATAACTAGTAACAAAATAGAACAATTTTAACAGTATGCCAGCATCATTACTCTTGTGCTTTGGGGTCATTATTAAATAAAATAAGGGTTATGTGAACACAAGTACTGAGATACTGCAACGGTCGATCTAATAACCGAGACAGCTACTAAGTGACTAAGGGGCAGGTAGTGTGGATACATGGATACACTGGACACAAGGAAGATTCACCTCCAGGGTGGAATAGAGCAGAATGGCACAAGATTTCATCACACTACTTAGAAAAAAAAGCATAAATTTAAAATCTGTAAGCTGTTCCTTTCTGGAATTTTCCATTTAATATTTTCAGACCACAGTTGACCACAGGTAACAGAAACCAAGGAAAGCAAAAAAGCAGTTAAGGGAGAACTACTGTATATACATTAAAATCCTCACAGTTCTCAGGTATCGTATTTTCCTCCCTTGCATTCTCCCTGTGGAAAATTTCACTCTCTCTCATAGCAATGTGGGAAACTGGGCCTTAGAGAAGCCAGCAGGCCCAAGATCTCACAGCTACAAATAAGCAGCAGAGCAGAGATTTAAGATCAAGCGGTCTTGCCTCCAGATCCCACATTCTTAACCACTAATTTTCTAATACCACCCTAACCCACAGGAGCCCAGCAGGGCATTCGAGGCCCTCCATGGTCAGATGGGCCCAATGTACCCGCACTGCCTAACCTTTGCCATATGCCCCTTTGCCCCACTTCCAGTGGCTCTCTGTTCCAGCAGTACTGCCATTCTCTGAATAAATACCATCCTTTCTTGTCATTGTTCATCTTGTCCTATGCTTGTAATATCCTTAACCCCTATCACTTACAAACAGTTCTGCCTGTTGAACACATCTTTCAAGACCCTCTTCCTATGCTGCCATTTAATAAATATGTTCCAATCCCCCAACAGACAAGTGCTGTCACCCTCATCCTTTCCCAGGGTATTTTGTTATACAATTTAACACTTTTTTTCCTCTTATATAGAACTTAGTAACATTATGATACAGAACTTACCAATATTTCTATACTTAAAGTAACATTTTAATTTCAAAAACCTCGGCCGGTCGCGGTGGCTCACGCCTGTAATCCCAGCACTTTGGGAGGCCGAGGCGGGCGGATCACAAGGTCAGGAGATCGAGACCACGGTGAAACCCCGTCTCTACTAAAAATACAAAAAATTAGCCGGGCGCGGTTGTGGGCACCTGTAGTCCCAGCTACTCGGGAGGCTGAGGCAGGAGAATGGCGTGAACCCGGGAGGCGGAGCTTGCAGTGAGCTGAGATCCGGCCACTGCATTCCAGCCTGGGCGACAGAGCGAGACTCCGTCTCAAAAAAAAAAAAAAAAAAAAAAATTTCAAAAACCTGTATGTTCCCCCTAAAACAGTAAGAAGAATATAATTGTTTTAAGTTTTTGCAAATCTCTTTAATATCTGGCTTATAACCAAGCAGGGGGTACATAAGACTAGCTTTAGAATAAATGCAATTTTGGTACCATCTAACAAAGCTTAAATGAAAGACCCAAAAGAATGAAACTATTTCCAAGTATTTTACCCACATCACAAAACAAAGTTCAGTAATATTTACAGGAATACAAAATGCCTAGCACCCAACAAGGTAAAACTCACAATGCTTGGCATCCAATCCAAACTCACCAGACATGCAAAGAAGCAGAAAAACACAACTCATAATAAGGACAAAAAGCGTTCAATGAAAACTGAAATCAGAAATAACACAGGTTATGGTATGATCTCACTTACATATGGAATCTAAAAAAAGCTGAACTCAAATAAACAGAATAGAATGGTGGTTACCAGGGGCTGGGGATAGGAACAGGGAGAGGAATGGGGAGACGCTGATCAAAGCGTGCAAACCCTCAGTTATGAAATGAGTAAGTTCTGGGGATCTAACATACAGCAGCGTGTAATTAATAATGCTGTATTATAGAGCTGAAATTTGCTAAGAGAGTAAAAATCACAACACTCCACCACGCAAACAAAAAAGGTCCAAAAGGGAAGTGTCAGAACAGACTGAATATTGATTCCTTTAAAAGAAAAGGACTGCAACCACAGAGTAAAGACCTTAGTGGAATATGAAATTCAGCAACCAGACTGTTCAAGATGCCAAAGAACCCATGGACCCTTATCCACTGGCACTCAGGCGCAGCTCAAGCCAGTCAGTGTCGCTACTAAATCCTATTTGACAGTATCAGATTTGGTTCCTATTAGCTGAACCCATTACAGGCCATCAGTGATGGTAAAGGCGCTTACCGAATCTGGTGACCCTTCTACACAGTTAAGGAAGTCAATGCCTTAGAAAAGTATACATGTCAGAAATTTGAAAAATAAATAAATCACATAATCATTTGTATCTAATTACTACACGTTAATCTGTATTTTGTATACTATACATTATTCTACTACCTCTAACCAAAAGCAAAAAACAAAGCAACTCATTAAAAAAAAAAAAACTGGCCGGGCGTGGTGGCTCATGCCTGTAATCCCAGCACTTTGGGACGCTGAGGTGAGCAGATCACTGAGGTCAGCAGTTCAAGACCAGCCCGGTCAACTATGTAAAATCCCATCTCTACTAAAAATACAAAAAAATTAGTCAGGCGTGGTGGTGCATGCCTGTATTCCCAGCTACTCAGGAGGCTGAAGTAGGAGAATCACTTGAACCCAGGAGGCGGAGCTTGCAGTGAGCCAAGATTGTGCCACTGCACTCCAGCCTGGGCAACAACAGCGAAACTCCGTCTCAATTAAAAAAAAAAAAAAAAATTATTTTATCCTACATCCCCTGAACACATAATTAAATTCTTATTATAAAGGTGAAAAGCTAAGGCATTCAAACCTAAAGTCTCAAACCTAATTTTCCTGTGTCTCAGTTCCTCTAAGCATTAATTTCAGAAAAAAAGCCGTTCCCTCTGCAGGCCATGGACCTGTATGTAGGAAAACATCCCTCATCACTTCTAAGTGTTTTTCATTCTGATGGTACCAATACCACATAAGACAACATTTGTGAGACCCCACATTGCCGCTTCTTTATGCAAGGTACCCAGATGCCCAAGCTGCGCTTCATACTGGATCCACGGTTCCGTTAACGGACCTGGAAACGTGCCAATGCTGACCTGACATAAACACCCTCATGGCACTGAGAGAGGGTCAAGTATGAATCAGTGACTGAAAAAGGTGAAGAATAAGAACTCTTGTTATAAACATACCAACCTTTAGCATAAGTGTGGCTGGAAACACAAGCTTTGATACAAAAATATTTCATATTATAAACATTAGACACAGAAACTGCCCAAGTCCATACCCCTAATTACTAAATGATCTTTTCTTTACTAAGTATTCAATTCAAATCACCTGTGTACACTCTTTCTTAGTCTGCTTTTTCGTGCAGTACAGAATTCAAATACGCTAGTCTGGAGATCTGAGATAAAAACCACCACGCAAACCACTTTGCCACTACTAGATTAATTGCTCTGAATTCTACACTGATCTTGTGGTTCGGAGTGAACTAAATTTGTAGTATAATTTTGCGTGAGGTCCATATTTTACAAACCACAAAAAACATATTCAGGAAAACCCCTCAAAGACCAGCAGGACACACAGTCATCACCCTAACACCAATCCTGGCAGGAGGAATCAAACCTGTTTATTCACATCGGTGGAGCTGGAGGAATAGCATTCACCCAACTTGCCAAGGTTGTCTGTGGCAAACAGGTCACGCCAACTTCAATAAAAACAGAAGGCTTTTGTCTACAAGGTTTTCCCTACCAATGGAAGTGAACAGAAAATGGCTACCCTACTGTTTGGCCTTTCACTTCTGATCAAAAAACAATTAATTCTGGCCCAGCGTGGTGGCTCACGCCTGTAATCCCAGCATTTTGGGAGGCCAAGGCGGGCAGATCATGAGGTCAGGAGATGGAGACCATCCTGGCTAACATGGTGAAACCCCATCTCCACTAAAAATACAAAAAAAAAAAAAGCCAAGCATGGTGGCGGGCGCCTGTAGTCCCAGCTACTCGAGAGGCTGAGGCCGGAGAATGGCGGGAACCCGGGAGGCGGAGCTTGCAGTGAGCTGAGATCCGACCACTGCACTCCAGCCTGGGCGACAGAGCCAGACTCCATCTCAAAAGAAAACAATTAAGTCTCTCAACCTACCTTAACTTTCGTTTGTTTTAAATCAAGAAACAGATCTATCTAAAGGCACATTAGTAGTAATAATTAGTTGCATGGAAATGTGGCTGGTTTCCTATCATTCCTCTCTTGGCTTTGCCAACATGACACTTTCCCTTTCTAACTCTGTGATCACATCTTTTCAGTGTTCTCCATCCTCTGTCATTTCCCCTCCTCACATCTCACTCACTGCATGGAACCTCCTCTGGAGAAACTAACCCAATTCTACGGCTTTAACCACCATCTCCACAGCTTCCACATCTTTATTCCTGGCCCCAAACGAGTTCTAAAAACCTAAAATTCTAATAATTTTTATTTAAACCACATCTTCCACTGATTCGTTTAGAAAGAGACATTTTTAAGAACTTTTTAATGTATGTTAAATCTGACTATTATATTTTCTACATTTTTCCTGTATTCTGCAGTATTTCATAAAATTTTTTAAAGAGTTAAATAACTGAAATTAAACTCCCAACTTTAAAGCTGAGAAAAATCAAGGCCCAAACTAATTAAGTGACTTGCTCAAATCCACTCTAAACGATATATCTTATGACTGCATTTCCCATTGTCCCCACCTAGACGGGAGGCTGAATGCCAGGTGAAGGGCACTGAGCCATGGACTGACAGCATTACAGACCAGACAGAAGTAAACTTTTTAGAGCACTATTTCAACAAACTGCATTGAGCTCTGTTTGATGCCCCACACTTGACAAAAAGATGAAAAGCTCAGATATCAAAATAGTCAAGGTAGAAATGAGTCATTCCACAGTACCCAGTTTAAAAAAAAAAAAGACATTTTGCAAATTTATATTCTGAAAAATTAATGTTGATACCTTCACTCACTTTCGCTTGAAAATTCATAGCAAAGACGACACAGTATTGGCTATACAAGTATACTGCAATAAGTGGTATCAGGTGTGCAGCCCCAAGAAACTCTTGGCCTCTGGAAACCTGATACAGCATGGCAGTCAGCCAACCTACTGTGTGTGACCCCTTTAAGCCAACACATAACGTAACACTTCCTCATTCTGGTATCAGAACGAAGATCAGCAAAGCCTTATAACTCTATGTGAAAACCCTCCCAGAAAGGGAGAATTCCTTACAGCTTTCTCTATGTGAAAACCCTCCTGGGCTCAAGTGATCCTCCTGTCTCAGCCTTCCGAAGTGCTGGAATGACAGGCATGAGTCACTCTGCCCGGCCATTGCAGAGGTCTTTATGCTTTCTTACAATTTCTGTCTTCACACACCTTGAGCTTCATTTTCATTTTGCCACTGTTGAAATATATATTCCTTTATTTCATTCCTGTGCTCTTGACAGGTAGAAACAATCTAGATGCAGAATTCCACCTGTTCTATTATTTAGCAACATTATATCAACAAGGAGAAGCAACAGACAAGCTCTTCCTTTTGTGACCTTTCTCTGAAATTCTTCACCTTTACCGAATAAACCTCAGTTGACTTGCGAGTTTTGGCTTTAAAGGCATTATTACTGTAAGGTCTATGCCATACTATTATATTGACATTAGATTATTTTTTCCTATTACATTAATGCCTTTTTGTCTCCTGTTTTTTTCTTGCATCTCATTCTTCCCTTCTTTCTAACATACATCTTTTAACAGTACTTTCCATAGGGATCCTGGGTAGTCAACTCTCATTTGTATTAATCTGAAAGAAAAAGTCTTTCTTCTCTCTTTACTGAAGAATGGTGAGAGTTCAGCTTGGTACAGAATTCTGAGTTGCCAATGTTTTTCACTAAACTTTGAAGATTTTACACTACCATATTCTCACTACTGCTGTCGTAACTGAAAAGTCTGATGTTGGACTAATTGTTAATCCTTAGTAGGTAACGTATTTTTTCTCCCTAGCAGGTTGTTTGTTTCCTTTTTTAGAGACAGCGTCTCGCTCTACTGCCCAAACTGGAGTGCAGTGGCACCATCATAGCTCACTACTGCCCTGAAGCCCTTAGGCTCAAGGGATACTCTTGCCTCAGACTTCTGAGTAGCCAGGACTACACGTACACACCACCATGCCGGGTTAGTTTTTTCTTGTTGTTGTTGTTGTTTGTGGAGACACGGTCTCACTATGTTGCCCAGGCTGGTCTCAAACTCCTGGTCTCAAGTGATCCTTCTACCTTGACCTCCCAAAGTACTGGGATTACAGGTGTGAGCCACCATGTCCGGTCTACCTGGCAGTTTTTAAGATCAGGTTACCTATGGTTCCACTATGTTGTATGTAGGTGTAGATATTTTCCTGCTCAAGAATAATTTGTTCCTGAATTGAAGGATCCATTCCTATCACCAAAATCAGAAAAATTCTCAGCAATTCTCTCTTTTAAGATTGCCTCTTTATCCTCTCCTGAAACTCCTACAGATATAAGTTGGGCTCAATTTCCATAGAGTTCTTTTTAATAATTTCTGTCTTCCTATCTTTCCTATTGTTTGCTGGGTAATATCTCATCAGATCTATGTTCTAATTCACTAACTGTTCCTGCAGCTCTCTATAATCTGCAATTAAACTAATATACTGAGTTTTCCACTTTAGTTACTATATATTTCATGTCTAAAATCCTGTTTTGATATTTTATAACCCGGTTGGTTTTATACACAGTGCTTTTGTTTTTTCCTCATGTTTTAAATCATTCCTTTATGCATTCATTAATTATAACAGCTAATATTTACTGAGTGTTACTATAATACATACATTAACATTTAATTCTCACAACATTAAGAGGTAAGGCTATTATTCTTCTCACAGATGAGAAAACTGAGGCAAAAAAGTATACACTCATACAGCAAGTGGCAGAGCCAAGATTCAAAGACACTATACTAAACAGCTAGTGCTAGCTGGGCACGGTGACTCACACCTACAATCACAACACTAATGGAGGCGGAGTTGGGAGGATCGCTTGAGCCCAGGAGCTGAAGACCAGCATGGGCAACATAAGGAGGTTCTGTCTCTATAAAAATTAAAAATTAAGGAAATAAAAATTAAACACCTAGTGCTACTTCAGCTTTTGCTCTCAACAGTCATGAAACAACATCCAACAAGTTATATCTGATTATCCCTCTGGAGGGTGCTCCCATGCCTCCTAGTCCATCCTTTAATCATTTAACGTATGGTCTCGCTCTATTATTCAACGTTCCTAAGTGTCTGATCGCTCCATTTGTTCCTACTCCCGTTATTGGTTCAGGGGAGATCACAATCCACAAGTGATGGACTAATGTGGAATTGTAAATTCATTCTAAGCAATGCTTTTATCTGTGGGAATCTACATGTACTAAGTTGAGAGAATGTCCCTTCAGAGCAGTTATGTCTATTAAAACTCAAACCTGCATGATGAGAGACCTTTCTCCACAAAATCAAAGCCCAAGAGAATCAGTCAATCTCTCATATTGCCACTAATACTGGTAGGAGGAATTTTTTTCTCGTCCAACCTTTCTCAGGAGAGTACTAGATGTATGCAGAGGTCTTGGCTTCAGATCCCTATCTCATTTAGGACCAGCGTCTATCTGCTGTCCATGCGTTATCGTTGATCCAGGTAAAGTTCTACTCATTTCGTTTTACTATTTTTCCATTTATGTCCAATACCCATACCCTCCTTCAATATGCAGCTATTCTAATACATTTTAATATGTTCCTGAATATGTATCTTAGAAACACAGAGGGTGATTTTTTATATTCATACATGTTTTTCAATTTATATTAATGCTATATACCTCAACCTGTTTTTACTTTTAAAAAACAGGATGGATGCTGTTTTTTAAACAATATACTACTCATATAACAAGTACTATAAAGTGAGTCGAGACCACGCCATTGCACTCAAGCCTGGGCAACAAGAGCAAAACTCTGTCTCAAATAAAAAAGGGAAACATGGATAGTACTTATATCTATCCATGGTCTAATGTATACATGCTTCTGCATCGCTGCTTTTGACTTTTGTACAGTATTCCATGGTACATATCCACATACTTTTATTTATCCCACCCCCCAGTAATGAACACTTACGCTGCTTTTAATTCCTTGTTACCACAAATAATCCTGCGGTGAACATCCTTATACATGTCCTTTTGTGGACCAGCAGGAAACTTTCTCTGGGAAATATACCAAGGAATGGGATTACTGAAACCACCTACATCATTTGTGTTACGGTTTGCCCAAATCCTCACAGGCACTGAATGTTATCTCATATTCTAATTTTTATCAATTTGATGAACAAAATAGAATATTTCATCATCTTTGAAATTTGCATTTATTTACTAGTGAAAGCGACGATATCATGGCATAGTTAACCACTTAAGTTTATCTGTTAACTGTCTATTCAAATCCTTCCCTCTCCCTATAGTCTCTATTTCTTAATGATTTTCACTTTTTTTGTTTTTGTTTTTTGTTTGGAGACTGAGTCTCGCTCTATCGCCAGGCTGGAGTGCAGTGGTATGATCTCAGCTCACTGCAACCTCCGCCTCCCAGGTTCAAGCGCTTCTCCTGCCTCAGCCTCCTGAGTAGCTGGGACTATAGGCGCGTGCCACCACACCCACCTAATTTTTTTATTTTTAGTAGAGATGGGGTTTCACCATATTGGTCAGAATGGTGTTGATCTCTTGGCCTAATGATCCGCCCACTTCGGCCTCCCAAAGTGCTGGGATTACAGGCATGAGAAACCACGCCTGGCCTCAAGCATCTCTTTTTTATTCTTTATCTGAATCCTTACTATTTTAAGAGGCTCTAAAAAAAACTCTTCTCCCAATCTCATATGTTGGCTTTGCCAATGGTTTTCTTTCTTGAAGACAAATGCTTAAATTTGATAGAATCATTTAAGCTCTCTTACCCCAATATATACCTACTAAACATTTTCATTGATTAGCTTTGTAGTTTCTCTTTAACACTGAGGTCTTTAATCAATCTAGAGTTCACTGTTTCCATCTAGAATGAAGTAGGTGGCCAACTTTATTCTCTACATGGTATGTCAGTTTTCTCATGCTTGCTTAATTTTGCACTAGTTTATGACTGACTCCCTCTCCACATAAATGTTTCTGATTTCATACTCCCTATTCTTTTCACTACCTGCTCCTTCCTGTGCTAGTTACCGCACTGTTCTGAGGTGTATTGTTTGGTTTCGTTTGGTTACGTATCTACATTTTCATGTATCACAGGGCAGGGTTCTCCCATTTTCTCTTCTCTTTTTGTTTAATGTTAGAACAGCTTTATTCATCCATATAAATTTTTTAAAATTTAATAGTAAAATATACAGACATAAAATTTGCTATCTTAATCATTTTAAGTCTACAGTTCAATAGTGTTGAGTATATTCATGCTGTTGTACAACCAATCTCCAGAACTCATTTCATCTTACAAAACTAAAATTCTATACCCATTAAACCCACATTCTCTCCTTCCCAGCTGCTGGTAACCACCGTTCTACTTTCTGTCTCTATGAATTTGACTCTAGGTATGCAAGTGGAATCATACATAGTATTTGTCTTTTTGTAACTCATCCTTACAAAATTTAAAATAAAATGAATTCCTAAAAAATACTGTTTGGTATTTTGTTTGTTTTGTTTTGAGATGGAGTCTCGCTCTTGTCGCCTAGGCTGGAGTGCAGTAGCGTGATCTCGGCTCACTGTAACCTCTGCCTCCCAGGTTCAAGTGACTCTCCTGCCTCAGCCTTCTGAGTAGCTGAGATTACAGGCGACCGCCACCACGCCCGGCTACTTTTGTATTTTTAGTACAGAAGGGGTTTCACTATGTTGGCCAGGCTGGTCTTGAACTCCTGACCTCAGATAATCCACCTGCCTCAGCCTCCCAAAGTGCTGGGATTATAGGTGTGAGTCACTGTGCCTGGCCTACTGCTTGGTGTTTAATTGGAAATGCAAAAGAATATATACATTAATTTCAGGAAAACTGATATCCCTGCAGGATTAAATTATACCATCTATTGATATGGAGTTTCTTTTATTTATTTTTCCTCATATCCTCTGGTAGAGTATTAGTCTTTCTTGTTTTTTTCTTGGGGAGTGGGGAACAACTTGATGAAAATGACTATTTTTAAATATTTGATAGAAAATATCAAATATTGGGCCGAGTGCGGTGACTCATGCCTGTAATCCCAGCACTTTAGGAGGCCGAGGTGGGCAGATCACAAGGTCAGGAGATCGAGACCAGCCTGGCTAACATGGTGAAACCCCGTCTCTACTAAAAATACAAAAAATTAGCTGGGCGTGGTGCCATGCTCCTGCAGTCCCAGTTACTCGAAAGGCTGAGACAGGAGAATCACGTGAACTTGAGAGGTGAGAAAGAAAAAGAAAAAAAAAGAAACTATCAAATATTTTCTCCTCAAAAGCCATCTGGGCCTTAGGATTTGGGAGGGAAAAAGGGATGAGGTTGATTACCATTTCAATTTCTATAATGACTGTTATTCATGTTTTCTCTTAACTCTTGAACTTATTCTGTCATTTTATATTTTTCCAGAAATTTATTTCTTCTTGTTTTTCAAGCTTATTCGAATATAATTGTTTAGAGTTGTCTTGTATTATTTTTAAACTCTGTAGTACTAGCAGTTACTTTTCCTTTAACATCTGTAAGAGCTGTTCCTGTCTTATTAACCTTTTTCAAATAACTACCTCTTGGTGTTGTTTTATTCTCTACTTTATTAATTTCTCACCTTTTATTTATTACTCTTTATTGTTTTTGGATTAACTCTGTTACTTTTTTCTAAGTTTCCTGATTTGAACACCTAGATTACTTGTTCTTCTTTCTTATTTTCTGATGAATATGTTAAAAACTAGAAATTTCCCTCTAAATACTGCTTTAGTTATACCCCATAGTTTTTTTTCTACTTATGTTCCATAAATTTTTATATAGAGAGCTTTCACTGCCACTCATTTCTAAAATGTTTATATTTCTCCTTTAACCCACAAGTCATTTCGGTAGTATGTTTCAAGATTGCAGACTTATTTTGGTTTTCTGTTGCTATTCTTTACTATCTTTATAACTACTTTACCATCTTTACTCCTGATTTCTAATTTTGTTGCATTAGGAGTACAAAGTCATGTGACTTTGACTCTTGGGAATTTTGAAGTTTCCTTTATGATCCAGTACATGGTTAGTTTTTATGGCTGTTCAGTAAGTTCTTAAAAATATTGTTTATTCTCTATTTGTTAGTACAAAATTCTGTATACACATCTATGAACTTGAGCTTGTTAATGTTATTAAAACTTTATGTTGATGCTTGTTTATTTGATCTAATTCTGACAGGAGCACATCCAAATGACCAACTACAACTGTTGATTTATCTATTTCACCTCATTGCTGCTATATATTCATTCATTCATTCATTCATTCATTCATTCGTTTAGAGACAGAATCTTGCTCTGTCGTGCAGGGGCATAATCTTAGCTCACTGCAACCTCCACCTCCTGGGTTCAAGGAATTCTCCTGCCTCAGGCTCTCAAGTAGCTGAAACTACAGGTGCGTGCCACCATGCTGAGCTAATTTTTGTATTTTCAGTAGAGACATGGTTTCACTATGTTGGCCAGACTGGTCTCAAACTCCTGAACTCAGGTGATCTACTCACCTTGGCCTCCCACAATGCTGGGATTACAGGTGTGAGCCACTGTGCCCAGCCTGCTTTACATATTTAAATGCCATGTTGTTAGATGCATAAATTGACACAATTATATTTTCTTGATCTATCAGCATATAACATTGTTCTGTGTGCCTTAAAAGATAATTTAATATTAAAATAAATCATATTTGGGAAGGCCTATTTTCCTGATGTTTTATTTTTAAATTTTTTTCTATCTCGTGTGTTTTTAACTTTGCTGTTACTTTTTGTCTCTGTTTAACTCTTGTTGACAGTATATTTCTGTATCTTTTTAGCCCAACTGAGATTTATATTTTCATTTTAATCCAAGTACTTATTTGTATGTATTGACTTTCCCATTATTTGTACTGATTTCAGCCTTCTTTGTTCATGATGTCCACATACCATCACATTTCTTTCTCTCCCCTCCCTACTCTTTTCTATTCTCCACTGGGTAAACTGAGTTTCACTCTGATGGTTTGAAACTTATACATTCCATTTTGATTTTTCTAGTGTATTAAGAGACATACTTATGCTTATATTTTCTTGTCAACTTCTTAAGCTTATCATTATCTACATCTTCCCGCGAACCAGACATCACCCCATCACCTCTGTAAGCAGTGCTATCTCACCAGCTGGAACTGGGGGAGTGGCTGTGGCAGGAAGCAAGCCTCCCCGATCAGAACGCCTCTGGCAGGATCATCTGCACCGCTTCTACAAGAAATGCTCTGCCCAGTTATAGAGAGGATGCTGAAAGAGGAAGGAGCACTCCAAAGCCAGTCTACCTTCACAGGCAGACTTGAGTATCATGACAATGTCGCCCTGCAGCACCCAGCCCCAACCCTACCCTACCCCATAATTCACACAATCCACCTACAACAGGAAGACAAAACCACATTCACTTGAAAAGATTCTAAGCCCTGTCTCTGTCACGGTACCTAGTTCTCCTTTATTCTGAGCAGCTAATTCAGAGATATCGATAGACATATACAGATACATTAATAGATACAGATAGGGATATAGATCATCAGCCTTTCTGTTTTATGTGCCACGGTATCCCCAGTGCTCAGGAGAGTTCTCAGCAGGTACTCCCAAAACCCCGTGGAATGAATGAAGAGATCAATCAATCCATCTTTCTCTTCTCTCATAGTCTCTTGTCACAAAAGATGCCTATCTCTTTCTGAGGCTGTATAATTCCATCAACCTAAATCCTTTTCTCCTCTCTACCAACATGAATTGTTTCTTCTTCTCCCCACCTTTCTTTGTGGCTAGTCCCCAACCTACCAATCAAACAAGAGTCATGGTCATCTATGCATATTGTAATTCGCAAAATCAGAAATGATGAATTCCAGTCCTAAAACTAAGACCAAGTAGTTGGATAGGCCTTCAGCAGGTTGTTTATACTCTCTCTGCACAGGGAGGAATTGCAGCATTATGATCAAGAACAAAAGTTTGGGGGTTTCAATCAATCGGGCACTAGGTCATGTAACCTGAATCTCTCGAAGTTTTAGCTCCCTGTCTGTAAAATGTTATAGCAATTCTTATTTCTTGGAAGGTTACGCTAAGAATTAACTGGGAAAATGAAAGTATACAAACCCGCCATGGTACACAAAAAGCACTCAGGTTAGATACTGTCATAAATATTCTTTAAATTACGGAAAGACCGGACGATCTCTGAAACTGCCCTCTCGTTCTAAGAACGTACGACTAACTCTAAGTCTGCTCAAGAAGCCAGACTCTAGCTTCAAGTGGCACGGGGCTGGGACTGCAAGCAGACGGTGCTCGTCAAACAGCAGCATCCTAGCTCTAGAGCCTAAACATCCCAGGGCAAGGGCAGTTCCTCACCTTGTGCTAGAGGCTGATCTCCCAAGCACCTCTGAAAAAAGAACCACTTCCTCTTCCTGTTACTAAGATATAGATTATATTCCTTACCTATAATAAACAGAATTCCAAAACACAATTTCCTGGAGAAGTAAGGGAAAAAAACTGGAATACTCTGAAGCAGTAAAGTCCACATTATTTTGGTTTATTGATAAAATCAGCTCTGCTCTGCACATTGGGAATTAATCCTGAAAATACATTTAATGGTAGCTCCCTAGTATAGCATCATGATTTTGGAACAAGAAAATAACTTTAATTCTTGAGAATGCTGTAACTGATATAGCAAAAGTCCCAGGGTTACTAGCGAGAGTAGCCTCAAGTGCCAATCAAAAGTGGTATGCTAATAAGCAGTTCATAAACTTCTCAATTATAAAAGCAAAACAACAATACTTATGTTGTCAAACCCATGCCATTACTATGAAGAGCAAATAAAACAATAAAGACCAAATCAAAGTGTTATAAACTGTAAGGTGTTTCAAAATTGTTTGAACCTATTGAATTCAAATTTTCCTCCGTGGCTGGGCACAGTGGCTCTTGCCTGTGATTCCTGTGCTTTGGGGGCTAAGGCGGGAGGTCTGTTTGAAGCCAGGAGTTCAAGAACATCCTGGGCAATACAGTGAGACCTCATATCTACAAAAAATACAAATTAAAAAATTAGCCAGGAGTGGTAGCCCTGCATCTACAGTCCTCACTACTCAAGATGCTGAGGTGGGAGGATCACTTGAGCCCACAAGTTCAAGGTTATAGTGAGCTATGATCGAGGCACTGCACTACAGCCTGAATGACAAAGTGAAACCTTGTCGCAAAAAATAATAATAATAATTAATAAACTAAATGTCCCTCCAAATTCAAAAGAGAACATAATTAAACACCTGGCCAAAAAAACCTTAAGTTGTTATTATCATTATCCTTATTTTATAGATGAGGAAAGGGAGGCTTAAAGAAGTAATTCCTAGATGGTCACGGTGGCTCACGCCTGTAATCCCAGCACTTTGGGAGGCCGAGGAGGGCGGATCACCTGAGGTTGGGAGTTCGAGACCAGCCTGACCAACAGGGAGAAACCCCATCTCTACTAAAAATACAAAATTAGCCAGGCGTAGAGGCGCATGACTGTAATCCCAGCTACTCGGGAGCCTGAGGCAGGAGAATCACTTGAACCCGGGAGGCAGAGTCTGCAGTGAGCCAAGATTGCGCCATTGCACTCCAGCCAGGGCAACAAGAGCAAAACTCCGTCACACACACACACACAAAGAAGTAAAGTAACTCCTCTAAGGTCACACAACTAGCAAAGGTAGAGGGCTGGGTTTCAAGCCTGTGTCTGACTCCAAAACCATCCTTTTAACCACTGTATCACTAAATCCAGACCACCTCTGTGAAGGTCATCAGATTAAAAGAGACGGTTACAAAACGGGAGCAATTCCATATATACTGTACCTTGCGAACACTAGAGGGCCTCATCCCATGTACCCCGAATAGGGAAAAAAAAACAGGTCTTTTCAAATGTAACTATTTTCCTTAAAGGATTTTTAAAACTGTTCAAACTCCAGGCTAGGCACAGTGGCTCACGCCTGTAATCCCAGCACTTTGGGAGGCAGAGGAAGGAGGACTGCTTGAACTCAGGAGTCCTAGACCAGCCTAGGCAACATAGTGAGACTCTGTCTCTGCAAAAAAATTTTAAAAATTAGCCAGTGTGATGGCACATGCCTGTAAGTCCTGACTACTCAGGAGGCTGAGGCAGGAGAAGCGTTTGATCCCAGGAGTTCCAGGTTGCAATGAGCTATTAATATAATCGTGCCACTGCACTCCAGCTTGGGTGACAGAGTAAGATTCTATCTCTAAAAATAAAAATGAAAGAAAAACTCCATGATCCATGTTCTTTTTTCATACATACTTAATTTAGTAATCTGAGTGTTAGATCAAAGTCTAGGATAGTTGCAGAAAAGAAGATGAAATCAGCTAAGAGCAAATTATAGAAATACATGAAAACTTTCAAAGAGCTGGTATAAACTGCCTTTTACTGGGCTCTAACACTGGCAAGTTGCGTTGGAAAAGGTGACCCTTGTCAAGTGTCACCAGAGTAATTTTTTAAGTAATGCTAATAAATAGACATATTACATTCTTAAAATCATCCCAAATTCAGAAGTAAGCTTTCACTCTTTTATCTTTTATGATGAGATGGTTCCATTTGAGCAGTCTCCCTGGTAACTTACAGAAATAATCACTGAGACTCAGCTACTCCTGCAATGGCTAAAAACTAAAAACCATTCGTGAATGACAACAAATACAATCTATTCTCCATGGTACAAGAAACCAATCACAAGACCATCTGGGTGAGACCTGGCTAATAAGAACATTACTTGAGAGGGGTACAAAGAGAAGCATAGATTGCCAAGGGGGAAAAGTCATTTATTAGACTGTGACAAGCTTTTAAATGTTTGCATTATCATTAGCCAACTGCCTGGTTCTCCGGTTTGCACACCTGCCACCTCCACCCAAAGCTACTACAGTAGCAAACCCGGAAGTATGCCTGACCTCTAGAACCCTGGCGCCCTCTTCTGACCCTTCCGCTGTACTGCATGCACTCAAGCTACTGAAATGAAAAACTATTAATAAAGCTATTACATTTTAAAATAAAGAGTGTAATTGGATTGTTCGTAACTCAAAGGACACACGCTTGAGGGGATGGATACCCCCATTCTCCATCATTTATTTTCACACTGCATGCCTGTATTAAATATCTCACATACCCCATAAATATATACACCTACTATGTACCCACAAAAAGTTTTAAAAATAAAGCTATAAATGAATAACTTTGCAGGTAACATTATCTACATGATTTCATATTTATAATTCCCTGAATAAAACTAAGTTTAACTTAATAAAAGAAAAGGCAGATCATCTAAATACTATGTTCTCTTAACATCTCAACAGTATATGTATTAGTTGATTTTATTACAAGAATTATAAAATGATAACAATGACGAATGTGCAAAGACTTTACTATGTGCCGAACACTGGCAGTAAATAAACGAGTTTAATTCTAATAACAAACTTATGAGTTAAGTACTACTATTCTCTTCATCTTACAGATGTGAAAAGTGAAGTGTAATGAAGTTCAATACATTCCCAGGATCACGCAATTCGTAGTAAGTGGTAAAGATGAAGTCCAAACTCAGTAAACATGACTTTACAGCCAAAGCCTCAGCCACTACTGCATCTCATGATTTTATACCCAAAATATCTCTGTGATGTAGAATGGAGCTGATATCATAACAAAATGAAACATAATTAAAATAGAAAAAGTGTAAGTTAATAAGAAAAATGACAAATACGTCAGCAAAAATCTCCCATTTTTAACAAAGCCCCAAATTGTACAGATAAAAATATTATATGAAACAGTTTAGGTTCCTTCTTCATTCTTCCTTACTCTTGTCTTCTAGGACTATGATGTTTTTATTCTTTCTTTTCCTCCTGATTCTTTTTTTCCATCAAATTACGTTCTTAATTTTCTTTAAAGAAAAAAAAACTAATCTACATCATATGCCTTCTGTTTCTTCTATAAAGCAAAACTACTCTATCTACTCTTAAATTATCGATTTCACTGCGACCTTTAAAAAAATATTTATATTAAGACAGTAAATCCACATGGCATCATCAACTCTTTCTCTTTGATCATTGAAAATAAAATGGATAAGAATTGATCTGGGATTATTTAGCAACACATTAAATATCTATCTGAAGTCATATACCTATCTGAAGATGGTCAATACCTAACTGAAGTCATAGCCAATAGTCTAGATAATCTAAGATTTCTAAAAACACTGCCTGGGCATGGTGACTCATGCCTGTAATCCTAGCACTCTGGGAGGCCGAGGTGGGTAGATCAAGAGGTCAGGAGTTCAAGACCAGCCTGACCAATATGGTGAAACCACGTCTCTACTAAAAATACAAAAGTTAGCCAGGCGTGGTGGCGTGTGCCTGTAATCCCAGCTACTCAGGAGGCTAAGGCAGGAGAATCACTTGAACCCAGGAGGCAAAGGCAGTGATGAGCCGAGATCACGCCACTGCACTCCAGCGTGGGTGACAGAGCAAGACTCCATTTCAAAAAAAAAAATTTCTAAAAACACTAACTTTATTTTCAAACAGGATATGAAGACACACTGTCTAATAATCTGTGGTTTAAAATTAGACTATCTAGAACTTTAACAGATTCCAGTTTCCTATATACAGTTACTCATAATATCACAACTTAAAAACACTTAAATGTACTCCAAATACAGTGTAACCAAGCTCACTGTCATTCATGACTAGAAAATTCACCAGGGGTTGAACTGAAGCTTTTAAATCAATGATTACTCTTTAACAATTATCCTTTTATTTTTAATACTGTTAGAGTATACTTTGAAGTACAGACTTGGTGAAAGTTTAAAGAATTAAAAACATAAACTGCACCTGTTTTAACTTGTTAGATCTAAGAACAACTGAAACGAGATGGTTATATTTTAGCACAGTAACTGATCATGCTGCTAAAGAATTAATCATAACATTACTCATATTTCCCAATTCTAAACATAACAAAAACAGCACAGGTAATGCTTATGAAAAGGTGCCAAGAAATCAACTCCGCACAAACCCCCGAACTCTCTCTACCTCTGTCTGCAGGATGGCAGCCCTCTGCTCCTTGGCAGTCAAGGACTCCTTCAGCACCTCGATGTGCTGTTTGCTGTCTGAGAACTGGTTTGTGAGCGTCTCCAGCTTTGTCTGCAGGGCGAGGAGTTCTGTGTCCTTTCTGGACAGCTCCTGTTTCACCTGGCCAATCTAGAAAAGAAGTAACACACTTTAAGGAAAAAAGAAATCACACAAAAACCTCTTATCTGGCTCTTTGACAGATCTGAGTCACAAAATACGAAACTAAATGCAGCAGGAATTGTATGACAGGTCTTATTCATCTTTTTGCATCACATAATCTTGGATCTCCCCCAACCCTGTGCCAAAAAAAAACAAAAACAAAAAAACAAAAAAAAAACCTAAACTTATTCAATAGGTAAATGTCCAGTTTTCAGTTACTGTGTCTCCTAAATATTCTTTGAAACCTCTTAGAAAGGGAATGGAGGGAAAGGAATTCCAATTCAATTAGATGACTCTGAGACAGCAGTAAGCGACTGAACACCACTGTACTGATAAAATGGTTTTCATTTTTCTAGGTGAGCCCTCTTCAGAACACGATGGGTCAAATGCAGGATGAGTGTAGATATAACACAAAAGGTTTTAGAGACCTCCCAGTACTACTATTTAAAATTCAAAATCTGCTGCTACTGTGCTTATTTTTCATTGTCATCTTTTTCATTCTCAAAAGTTTGCATAAAATTCTTACCTTAAAAAGCTGCTTTTAAGGTTATACATATGTGGTTTTGTAAAATCCTATAATTTGATGTTATGTGTATTGATTAATTTCTCTCTTAACATTGAAAGTATTTTCTTTCAAACACCTTCGTTACATTCCTACTGTTTTCTAAGAATTTTTAAAAGTTTTTCTACCCTAAATGTAAGCCATGTAAACAGAAATTACATCTGCTTTTACATTATGTCTACCGCCTAACAAGGAACTAAAAAAGATACTAATTACTGGAAGTATAAATTTGACAAGTCAGTAATTTCGGTGTCACTGATGAAACAAAAAGTTATCTTTTTATTTTTAAAACCTTGAATGTATCTAAAGTATTGTAATTGTAATAATCTTAGGTACAAGGGATAAAGCTTTTGAGAACAATTTCCCATGAAGAAATAAATTTCACATTAATTAAAATTAGACATTTGAGGAGCACCAAAAATAAATTTGCTATTTAGCCTTCTGTTTCAAAAAAGATTATTTTTCTCATATGCATAAAATCTCTTCTTAGAGATATATTCATTCAACAAATATTTCTGTATGCTTACTGTATACAAAGTACCTGAGGATACTAAAAACATCAGTGGAAGGTAATTTTAAACGGTGGCTATATTCATCCTGCAAAATAGTATGTACCCAGGAGTTACCACACACCGTAACAGCGTGGAGTCTTTTATGAGATTCCTTTATCAATAAAAACAACCCATTAGTATTACTCCATTCCCTAACATACTGACTGTAACAAAAATACATCTGTTGTACGAATGAATATTTTGAGGATGTTCAAAGTGTTACCATTTTCTCAGCTAAAGAACTATGACTTAAAGATTATTCAAATTTCCAGCTACCTCCAATCATGTGATCAAAAACAAATATAAAAATCTGTTTCGTCATCATCTGCATTATTAAGTAAGCTTCAAATAATGCTATATTGACTTTAAAGACTGAGACAGAAAACATTTTAAATGAAAAGCAGGGTTTAGGCCGGGTACAGTGGCTCACGCCTGTAATCACAGCACTTGGGGAGGCCGAGGCGGGTGGATCACAAGGTCAGGAGATCAAGACCATCCTGGCCAACATGGTGAAACCCATCTCTACTAAAAATACAAAAATTAGCTGGGCGTGGTGGCGCGTGCCTGTAGTCCCAGTTACTCAGGAGGCTGAGACAGGAGAATTGCTTCAACCAGGGAGTCAGAGGTTGTAGTGAGCCGAGATCTCGCCACTGCACTCCAGCCTGGCGACAGAGCAAGACTCTGTCTCAAAAAAAAAAAGAAAGAAAGAAAAAGAAAAAAAAGAAAAGCAGAGTTTAGAAGCACAAATTTTCCTTAAAGACTGAGACAGGAAGATATTATAAAGGGGAAGTAAATATAATACAAAGCTTAGGAGCACAAGGCTTTGCAGACAATCACACATCAGAAATAAGTTAGCTATGTGTCCCTGAATAATTACTTTCCTAATCAGTTTCCTAATCAGTAATAAGGAGAAATTATACCAATGCCACTGTACTATTTATGGATTCAATAAAATAAAGTGTGAAATGTGCTTAGCCTGTTGTCTGACTCAATGCAGAAATTACTAATAGTAGCTATTTTAAAAAGGAAGTTATCAATCAACCTTCCCTCTTGACAATATATGGTTTCCATAAACCAAATTAGACCCTTTCCACCTAAATATTTCACTTTTTAATATATACTATAAAGTGGACCATAAATAGCAAATCTACCAAAGAAGCACAAGTTTGGTTTTTTAAATGCTGTATTTCAGTCTTAGCCGACAATTATTTTCCGAAGCAGTTTTTGCTGACACTTTGACAAATGTGGGCACAGCCTAGTATAAGTCAGTATAGTAAAGAACTTGTAAGCAGTATGTGGAAGAAGACTGCTTGTATAAAACCAAATCCTGCCTCTTACTGTGTTTTCCTAGGCACCATCCTGTTACCTCAGCTTCCTCGTCTATAATTTGGAGTTGATAATATGCCTAACTCAGCACGTTATAAAATGTTCATAGTAAGTGTGCAAGTCTTAGCTATTTTATTATTCAGTCATCCCTCAGTATCCATGGGTCCATGGGGGACTGGTTCCAACACACACCTTGGATACCAAAATTAATGAATGATGAAGTCCCTGATACAAAATGATGTAGAATTTGCATATAACCTATGCACATCCTCCAGTATACTTTAAATCATCTCTAGATTATTTAAAATACCTAACACGAAGATGGCCGAATAGGAGCAGCTCCCGTCTGCAACTCCCAGCGCGAGCGATACAGAAGACCGGTGATTTCTGCATTTTCAACTGAGGTACTGGGTTCATCTCACTGGGGAGTGCCGGACAATCGGAGCTGGTCAGCTGCTGCAGCCCGACCAGCGAGAGCTGAAGCAGGGCGAGGCATTGCCTCACCTGGGAAGCGCAAGGGGGAAGGGAGTCCCTTTTTCTAGCCAGGGGAACTGAGACACACAACACCTGGAAAATCGGGTAACTCCCACCCCAATACTGCGCTTTAGGAAACAGGCACACCAGGAGATCATATCCCACACCTGGCCGGGAGGGTCCCACACCCACGGAGCCTCCCTCGTTGCTAGCACAGCAGTCTGTGATCTACCGGCAAGGCAGCAGCGAGGCTGGGGGAGGGGCGCCCGCCATTGCTGAGGCTTAAGTAGGTAAACAAAGCTGCTGGGAAGCTCGAACTGGGTGGAGCTCACAGCAGCTCAAGGAAACCTGCCTGTCTCTGTAGACTCCACCTCTGGGGACAGGGCACAGTAAACTAAGACACACAGACACCTCAGCACAGACGCAAACGACTCTGTCTGACAGCTTTGAAGAGAGCAGTGGATCTCCCAACACGGAGGTTGAGATCTGAGAAGGGACAGACTCCCTGCTCAAGCGGGTCCCTGACCCCTGAGTAGCGTAACTGGGAGACATCCCCCACTAGGGGCAGTCTGACACCCCACACCTCACAGGGGGGAGTACACCCCTGAGAGGAAGCTTCCAAAGCAAGAATCAGACAGGTACACTCGCTGTTCAGAAATATTCTATCTTCTGCAACCTCTGCTGCTGATACCCAGGCAAACAGGGTCTGGAGTGGACCTCAAGCAATCTCCAACAGACCTACAGCTGAGGGTCCTGACTGTTAGAAGGAAAACTATCAAACAGGAAGGACACCTACACCAAAACCCCATCAGTACATCACCATCATCAAAGACCAGAGGCAGATAAAACCACAAAGATGGGGAAAAAGCAGGGCAGAAAAGCTGGAAATTCAAAAAATAAGAGCGCATCTCCCCCGGCAAAGGAGCGCAGCTCATCGCCAGCAACGGATCAAAGCTGGACGGAGAATGACTTTGACGAGATGAGAGAAGAAGGCTTCAGTCCATCAAATTTCTCAGAGCTAAAGGAGGAATTACGTACCCAGCGCAAAGAAACTAAAAATCTTGAAAAAAAAGTGGAAGAATTGATGGCTAGAGTAATTAATGCAGAGAAGGTCCTAAACGAAATGAAAGAGATGAAAACCATGACACGAGAAATACGTGACAAATGCACAAGCTTCAGTAACCGACTCGATCAACTGGAAGAAAGAGTATCAGCGATTGAGGATCAAATGAATGAAATGAAGCGAGAAGAGAAACCAAAAGAAAAAAGAAGAAAAAGAAATGAACAAAGCCTGCAAGAAGTATGGGATTATGTAAAAAGACCAAATCTACGTCTGATTGGAGTGCCTGAAAGTGAGGGGGAAAATGGAACCAAGTTGGAAAACACTCTTCAGGATATCATCCAGGAGAATTTCCCCAACCTAGTAGGGCAGGCCAACATTCAAATCCAGGAAATACAGAGAACGCCACAAAGATACTCCTCGAGAAGAGCAACTCCAAGACACATAATTGCCAGATTCACCAAAGTTGAAATGAAGGAAAAAATCTTAAGGGCAGCCAGAGAGAAAGGTCGGGTTACCCACAAAGGGAAGCCCATCAGACTAACAGCAGATCTCTCGGCAGAAACTCTACAAGCCAGAAGAGAGTGGGGGCCAATATTCAACATTCTTAAAGAAAAGAATTTTAAACCCAGAATTTCATATCCAGCCAAACTAAGTTTCATAAGTGAAGGAGAAATAAAATCCTTTACAGATAAGCAAATGCTTAGAGATTTTGTCACCACTAGGCCTGCCTTACAAGAGATCCTGAAGGAAGCACTAAACATGGAAAGGAACAACCGGTACCAGCCATTGCAAAAACATGCCAAAATGTAAAGACCATTGAGGCTAGGAAGAAACTGCATCAACTAATGAGCAAAATAACCAGTTAATATCATAATGGCAGGATCAAGTTCACACATAACAATCTTAACCTTAAATGTAAATGGACTAAATGCTCCAATTAAAAGACACAGACTGGCAAACTGGATAAAGAGTCAAGACCCATCAGTCTGCTGTATTCAGGAGACCCATCTCACACGCAGAGACATACATAGGCTCAAAATAAAGGGATGGAGGAAGATTTACCAAGCAAATGGAGAACAAAAAAAAGCAGGGGTTGCAATACTAGTCTCTGATAAAACAGACTTTAAACCATCAAAGATCAAAAGAGACAAAGAAGGCCATTACATAATGGTAAAGGGATCAATTCAACAGGAAGAGCTAACTATCCTAAATATATATGCACCCAATACAGGAGCACCCAGATTCATCAAGCAAGTCCTTAGAGACTTACAAAGAGACTTAGACTCCCATACAATAATAATGGGAGACTTCAACACTCCACTGTCAACATTAGACAGATCAACGAGACAGAAAGTTAACAAGGATATCCAGGAATTGAACTCATCTCTGCAGCAAGCAGACCTAATAGACATCTATAGAACTCTCCACCCCAAATCAACAGAATATACATTCTTCTCAGCACCACATCATACTTACTCCAAAATTGACCACGTAATTGGAAGTAAAGCACTCCTCAGCAAATGTACAAGAACAGAAATTATAACAAACTGTCTCTCAGACCACAGTGCAATCAAACTAGAACTCAGGACTAAGAAACTCACTCAAAACCGCTCAACTACATGGAAACTGAACAACCTGCTCCTGAATGACTACTGGGTACATAACGAAATGAAGGCAGAAATAAAGATGTTCTTGGAAACCAATGAGAACAAAGATACATCATACCAGAATCTCTGGGACACATTTAAAGCAGTGTGTAGAGGGAAATTTATAGCACTAAATGCCCACAAGAGAAAGCAGGAAAGATGTAAAATTGACACTCTAACATCGCAATTAAAAGAACTAGAGAAGCAAGAGCAAACACATTCGAAAGCTAGCAGAAGGCAAGAAATAACTAAGATCAGAGCAGAACTGAAGGAGATAGACACACAAAAAACCCTCCAAAAAATCAATGAATCCAGGAGTTGGTTTTTTGAAAAGATCAACAAAATTGACAGACCACTAGCCAGACTAATAAAGAAGAAAAGAGAGAAGAATCAAATCGACGCAATTAAAAATGATCAAGGGGATATCACCACCGACCCCACAGAAATACAAACTACCATCAGAGAATACTATAAACACCTCTACGCAAATAAACTGGAAAACCTAGAAGAAATGGATAATTTCCTGGACACTTACACTCTTCCAAGACTAAACCAGGAAGAAGTTGAATCCCTGAATAGACCAATAGCAGGCTCTGAAATTGAGGCAACAATTAATAGCCTACCAACCAAAAAAAGTCCAGGACCAGATGGATTCACAGCCGAATTCTACCAGAGGTACAAAGAGGAGTTGGTACCATTCCTTCTGAAACTATTCCAATCAATAGAAAAAGAGGGAATCCTCCCTAACTCATTTTATGAGGCCAACATCATCCTGATACCAAAGCCTGGCAGAGACACAACAAAAAAAGAGAATTTTAGACCAATATCCCTGATGAACATCGATGCAAAAATCCTCAATAAAATACTGGCAAACCGGATTCAGCAACACATCAAAAAGCTTATCCACCATGATCAAGTGGGCTTCATCCCTGGGATGCAAGGCTGGTTCAACATTCGCAAATCAATAAACATAATCCAGCATATAAACAGAACCAAAGATAAGAACCACATGATTATCTCAATTGATGCAGAAAAGGCTTTTGACAAAATTCAACAGCCCTTCATGCTAAAAACGCTCAATAAATTCGGTATTGATGGAACGTACCTCAAAATAATAAGAGCTATTTATGACAAACCCACAGCCAATATCATACTGAATGGGCAAAAACTGGAAAAATTCCCTTTGAAAACTGGCACAAGACAGGGATGCCCTCTCTCACCACTCCTATTCAACATAGTGTTGGAAGTTCTGGCTAGGGCAATCAGGCAAGAGAAAGAAATCAAGGGTATTCAGTTAGGAATAGAGGAAGTCAAATTGTCCCTGTTTGCAGATGACATGATTGTATATTTAGAAAACCCCATTGTCTCAGCCCAAAATCTCCTTAAGCTGATAAGCAACTTCAGCAAAGTCTCAGGATACAAAATTAATGTGCAAAAATCACAAGCATTCTTATACACCAGTAACAGACAAACAGAGAGCCAAATCAGGAATGAACTTCCATTCACAATTGCTTCAAAGAGAATAAAATACCTAGGAATCCAACTTACAAGGGATGTAAAGGACCTCTTCAAGGAGAACTACAAACCACTGCTCAGTGAAATCAAAGAGGACACAAACAAATGGAAGAACATACCATGCTCATGGATAGGAAGAATCAATATTGTGAAAATGGCCATACTGCCCAAGGTAATTTATAGATTCAATGCCATCCCCATCAAGCTACCAATGAATTTCTTCACAGAATTGGAAAAAACTGCTTTAAAGTTCATATGGAACCAAAAAAGAGCCCGCATCTCCAAGACAATCCTAAGTCAAAAGAACAAAGCTGGAGGCATCACGCTACCTGACTTCAAACTATACTACAAGGCTACAGTAACCAAAACAGCATGGTACTGGTACCAAAACAGAGATATAGACCAATGGAACAGAACAGAGTCCTCAGAAATAATACCACACATCTACAGCCATTTGATCTTTGACAAACCTGAGAGAAACAAGAAATGGGGAAAGGATTCCCTATTTAATAAATGGTGCTGGGAAAATTGGCTAGCCATAAGTAGAAAGCTGAAACTGGATCCTTTCCTTACTCCTTATACGAAAATTAATTCAAGATGGATTAGAGACTTAAATGTTAGACCTAATACCATAAAAATCCTAGAGGAAAACCTAGGTAGTACCATTCAGGACATAGGCATGGGCAAAGATTTCATGTCTAAAACACCAAAAGCAACGGCAGCAAAAGCCAAAATTGACAAATGGGATCTCATTAAACTAAAGAGCTTCTGCACAGCAAAAGACACTACCATCAGAGTGAACAGGCAACCTACAGAATGGGAGAAAATTTTTGCAATCTACTCATCTGACAAAGGGCTAATATCCAGAACCTACAAAGAACTCAAACAAATTTACAAGAAAAAAACAAACAACCCCATCAAAAAGTGGGCAAAGGACATGAACAGACATTTCTCAAAAGAAGACATTCATACAGCCAACAGACACATGAAAAAATGCTCATCATCACTGGCCGTCAGAGAAATGCAAATCAAAACCACAATGAGATACCATCTCACACCAGTTAGAATGGCAATCATTCAAAAGTCAGGAAACAACAGGTGCTGGAGAGGATGTGGAGAAATAGGAACACTTTTACACTGTTGGTGGGATTGTAAACTAGTTCAACCATTATGGAAAACAGTATGGCGATTCCTCAAGGATCTAGAACTAGATGTACCATATGACCCAGCCATCCCATTACTGGGTATATACCCAAAGGATTATAAATTATGCTGCTATAAAGACACATGCACACGTATGTTTATTGCAGCACTATTCACAATAGCAAAGACTTGGAATCAACCCAAATGTCCATCAGTGACAGATTGGATTAAGAAAATGTGGCACATATACACCATGGAATACTATGCAGCCATAAAAAAGGATGAGTTTGAGTCCTTTGTAGGGACTTGGATGCAGCTGGAATCCATCATTCTTAGCAAACTATCACAAGAACAGAAAACCAAACACCGCATGTTCTCACTCATAGGTGGGAACTGAACAATGAGATCACTTGGACTCAGGAAGGGGAACATCACACACCGGGGCCTATCATGGGGAGGGGGGAGGGGGGAGGGATTGCATTGGGAGTTATGCCTGATGTAAATGACGAGTTGATGGGTGCAGCACAGCAACATGGCACAAGTGTACATATGTAACAAACCTGCACGTTATGCACATGTACCCTACAACTTAAAGTATAATAATAATAAATTAATTTAAAAAAAAAAAAAAAAAAAAAAAAAAAAAAAAAAAAAAAAAAAAAAAAATAAAATACCTAACACAATGTAAATGCTATGTAAATAGTTGTCATACTATATTGTTTAGGGAATAATGACATGGGAAAAAAGTCTGTACATGTTCAGTACAGACACAACATCCATTTTTTTACCCTGAAAATTAAAAACAGTTGGTTAAATCCACAGATGCAAAATCCACAGATATGGAGGGCCAACTGCATTTATTTTATTATTACGTTCTGAATTGAAATTTTAAGTTCATCAGAATATTGAACTAGATAGGTGTAGATACCTGACATTAAGTCTCTTAGTAATTTTAATTTACTAGATAAATACTTTCTACATATCTGTCCTAAAGAAAGGAACTTTGTGGCAAAATCACTCACTGAAGACTTAAAGATAATGTCTGCATAAGAAGGTAAAGCACTTTACTCAAGAGTTTCAAATTCAAATAAATTCTAGGTGATGGGCCTAGAACAACTGCATATATTCTTGTACCTAGGAAGAAAAGAAGGCCACCATTTATATAAATCAACAATAAGGGGTTGAGGAAAAAACAGGCTTTGAAATACCATCCATAGAGTGATAAAAGCAACAATAAAGTACCAGGTATGAGGCTTCCAGAACACGTGAAGGCTCACTGCACACAAAGTGACATGTGGGTCAAGCTGGTGAACAGGAGTCAGTTAAAGAGCAGAGCAGGCTGGTTAGTGCTAGTAATGGGCAAAGCTGCCAACCACAGAGAATGAAAGGGTAAGCCACTCAGAAGCCATAGAGCTGGCAGGGTCCCACTGTGGGATCACTGCACACAAAGAGGTACATCTTACGGCAAAGACCTCAGCCTGAAGACCAGCCGCTCTCTTTTTCAGCTCCTCCCATTGAGCCTCTTTCGAACTTAGTTCCTCCTTCAGTTGTTCTACCTGTCACGACATTATTATTCTTTTTCACTTATGTGTCAACTTAGGTCTTCTTATTATTTACTTTTGAGCCAGAATGGTAACTGGAAATAACAATAACTTATACAATACAATCAAATCTGTTCCCCTCATTCCCTCTTCAAAGAGCCATAGGTAGTTTCTCTAAGTTCACAGGTTTTCTTTTCCCCACAGTGGACTGGAATGTGCTAATCAATAAACAAAAAACATAAACACAGAGATCATACTGCACTATGTTTTGTTCTCAAATTAGGGTGAAAAATCCAAACTCATCGAAAGTTGGATATGCGAGGCCAGGCGCAGCAGCTCACACCTGAAATCCCAGCACTTTGGGAGGACAAGGCAGGATGATCACTTGAGGTCAGGAGTTCGAGACCTGCCTGGCCATCATAGTGAAACTTGTCTCTACTAAAACTACAAAAATTAGCTGGGCATGGTGGCAGGCGCCTGTAATCCCACCTACTCGACAGGCTGAAGCTTGAACCTTGGAGATGGAGGTTGCAGTGAACTGAGATGATGCCACTGCACTCCAGCCTGGTCGACAAAGCATACGTCCATCTCAAAAGAAAAAAAAAAGAAATAAAGTTGGGTATGTGAGTTTTTAATTTCTAAACCTGAAATGAAATTAGTAGAAATAATTAATAATAGAGTCTGAAGGTAGAAGAGGAATATTCTGTAGACTTACATGCCAGGTATGGGCACCATGGCAAGAAGCCAGAAACTGAAGGGGAAGTGACGATTATCATTCCTTCACACTACTGGGATGTTTCAGTTTTCATTTCTGAGAACTTGGAGAATACAATTGGGAAATAAAGGGGGAAAACACTTATTTTCTGGCTAAAACTTTATAACTACAATCATAATGTTTAATTAACAACTCACAACAAAACTGGTAAATTTATCATTGTGATAAACTAAATCCTCCAACTTGCTGAAATAGTTTACAGAATCAAACTAAATGACTTTGGATACAAGGAAGGAACACTGTGACTGATTGCAAACACAGACTGATAGGTCTTGGTGTATCTCTCTGTCATTATTACGCCTGAAACGCACATGGGAAGCAATAAACCTGACAGTAAGTGGATCTTCCCCACAGGACAGGGCAGAGAAAGGGCTTTCCTTTACAGAACCGTATTTGGAGGGGAAATGGAACGTCACGTAACCCATTTCATTAAAAAGCCTCTTAGGGCTGGGCACGGTGGCTCACGCCTGTAATCCCAGCACTTTGGGAGGCTGAGTCAGGTGGATCACAGGATCAGGAGTTCGAGACCAGCCTGGCCAACATGATGAAACCCCATCTCTACCAAAAATAGAAAAAAAATTAGCCAGGCATGGTGGTATGCACCTGTAATCCCAGTTACTCAGGAGGCTGAGGCAGGAGAATCACCTGAACATGGAGGCAGAGGCTGCACTGAGCTGAGATCACACCACTGCACTCTAGCCTGGGTGACAAGAGCGAAACTCCATCTCAAGCCTCTTGGGGTTTTGACTTTTTAAATAATTCACAAGAGGTAAAGAACTTGATATTTCACATAGTGAGAAAAACTCATCTGGAAGTTTTTCGGAAGTACTAATAGATACGAAAAGTTAAACCGTGAAAATACGTATGTAGCCTCATACAGAGAATCGTCTTTATAAGTAAAGACTGGTAATAACTATCTAAGTCAGTAATTCTGACTTTAATTCTGGAGAAGTTTCATTTGAAAGAACTGTGCTAAAAGTATTTTTCCCTTAAACCTGATAAAACAGTGTAAAATACAGTTTTATCATTGTTAGAGAAGTAAAAAATATGCATCAATTTTTCAAACCCCCTTTAAGAATCAAAAGTCTCACAGGCCATTACCTTATTTTTCATAAATTTAGAATGGCTCCGATACACTTCCATTTGCTTCATTTCTTCCTCCCGTTCCTCAGTACTCAAAGCCCCATTCGATTTCAGCATCTGAATCTCCTCTTCCAGGTCTCGGAGCCCACGCTCCATAGAGGAAATTTTTGAATCCTGAAGACAAGAGAAGATTTAGTGATTGAAGTATTCACAAAAGCCCAGAAAAGCTGAATAACATGATATTTAAAGATGTTACATTTAATAAAGATAGACAAATATACAGAAAAAATGCTGTCTGACAATTGGTGCCTTGCTTCCTTTTTGTGAGACAGAGTCTCACTCTGTAGTCCAGGCTCGAATGCAGCGGCGCGATCTTAGCTCACTGCAACCTCTGCCTCCAGGTTCAAGCAGCTCTCCTGCCTCAGTCTCCCAAGTAGCTGGGATTACAAGTGTGCACTACCACGCCCAGCTAATTTTTCTATTTTTAGTAGAGACAGGGTTTCGCCATGTTGGCCAGGCTGGTCTCGAACTCCTGACTTCATGTGATCAACCTTCCTCGGACTCCCAAAGTGGTGGGCTTAAGGGCGTGAGCCACCATGCCCGGCCAGTGCCTTCTTTCTAAAATACGTCCTTTACAGCCTTTTGAGTGGGAGGATTAGTACTCATATCCACAGTATGATTTTTCCTCTATGGCTGCCTCCAGTTCTGAATCCCTTAAATTAAAGTTGAAAATAATTACTAAATTACTAAAGTAAATGCAATGAAAAACTGGTTAAAATTTCTTCGCATCAGAAATTACAAATTTCTGGTGAAAAAAATTTCCAATATTAATAGTAAAGCCTTTTCTAGTTCTAATATTTTATCATTATTTGGTGACCCCTAAAAAACATATTATGCCCCAAAGGAGGGGAAAAAAGTAAGAGTTCCAAAGATTTATACAGTAATGTGTACAGCGATATGTGCAATAATAAAAATTACCTAACATCCCATTGCAGAAAAATGAGGGAATAATTAAGTTATTTATTATGTTAGAAATCCTTATTGTCTACACTTCTCCATACATTTAAAATAATTCGTAATTTTAAAAAATCACTGTCCTTATAAATCATCATCTCTACCACAAATATCACCTTCTAACAGAACATTACTTCATATTCGATGTCTTGATTTTGTTTGTCGCAGCACCGTTTCTCCCCAGACTCCCTGACCTGCTCTGAATGACAGAAAGACTCCTGCACGGCATGAAGAGTTTTACACATCTGTAGTCGCATAGGCTTACTCACCGAAGAAACAGAGGCCTTAAAGAGCCAAAATTAAGTGCAGCTTTATTTCACTTGGAGTTTTAGAGAAACCATTCCTTTGGAAGTTATTTTGAAATTAACTTCCTTTCCTTCTTCACCTCAATGATTTCTTGATTAAGTCTCCTTAATTCTCACAGCATGAAGATAGGATAGATTAAGGTTTATCTTGAGAAAACTCCACCTAGCTACTTCAGGTTCAAGGGAGGGGAGAAGAGAGGATGTATTCCTCTGTCTTGCTCATCACATGACCTTTAAAAATATCACCACGAAAATTTTCTTTTATAAATTCACTCAAATTAAAATGTATCTGTTCAAAATCCATTGTACTGAATTAATACTATCAGCGTCATTCTATCCCTGAACCGGGATTTTTATTTACTCATGTGAAATGACTGACCTATAAGAAGTCCTACTTCAATTGCACCACCTGAAAATTTACTTTTAAGATTGCTATAAGATTTCTCTGGAAATATCGGAACACAGCCCCTTAAAAAAGACTAAAATACTAGGCATAAGCATATGACTAGCCTATAGATGAAAGAAAGTAAAAGTTAAATGTAAGTTCTCCTCTGTCATTAGCCTGAGTGGTAATGAAACTGGACCAGCTGAAAGAGTGAAGTGTATCTCCAGCAGCACTGGGGCTCCACTTAAGACAATTTAGTCCCAGGTGAGAACTCCAGCTCCGCACATCACATGGCAGCCTGTACCTGTACAGAGCTTCTAGAAAGTCTCTACAAGGCCCTTAAAAAACATTATCTATCTTCTCCCCTACCCCAAACACAGACAGAGGAAGCTTTTGACAAATTAAAAAAATACATTATCTATCTTCTCCCCTACCCCAAACACAGACAGAGGAAGCTTTTGACAAATTAAAAAAATATATTATCTATCTTCTCCCCTACGCCAAACACAGACAGAGGAAGCTTTTGACAAATTAAAAAAATATATTATCGGCCGGGCGCGGTGACTCAAGCCTGTAATCCCAGCACTTTGGGAGGCCGAGACGGGCGGATCACGAGGTCAGGAGTTCGAGACCATCCTGGCTAACACGGTGAAACCCCGTCTCTACTAAAAAATACAAAAAACTAGCCGGGCGAGGTGGCGGGCGCCTGTAGTCCCGGCTACTCGGGAGGCTGAGGCAGGAGAATGGCGTAAAAACCCGGGAGGCAGAGCTTGCAGTGAGCTGAGATCCGGCCACTGCACTCCAGCCTGGGCGACACAGCGAGACTCCGTCTCAAAAAAAAAAATATATATATATATATAATCTATCTTCTCCCCTACCCCAAACACAGACAGAGGCAGCTTTTGACAAATTAGCACCCTCACTACCAAATCATGCACCATAAAACCTTCTTCCCAAAAAGGGATCATGATTCCAGCTCGGAAAACCAGGAAGCAGGTACTGACTGACCAGAAAACTTACCAAGGAAATCAGGCCAGAAAATTAAGGCCTGATACGCTCTACTAGTTCTAGCACCAACCCAACTGGTACCAATGCTGGGTTTGAGGAGAGTCATTCCAACCAGGTTTCTTACTCCTAGAATGTGTAATATTTAAATAAATAAATTCCTTTTCACTTTACTGCTCTGTACTTCCCCAGCCCCAGCCCTTCCGTCACTGACCAACCAATCCCACTGGACTTACTGAAATCCTCTGCTCTTTGTCAAATCCCCAAATGCTCAACCTTTTTCCCATGAACTCTCTCCAGTGAAGGCCAGTAATCCCCCAACACCACAAAGGAGCAGGGGAAACGGTTGACATTCTCCCAGCTCCTCAAGGCTGTTTCCCTTTATGGAAAACTCATACTCCTCTTCACCCTCCCCTCCCCATTGCTGCCATCCAGGGACTTCTCAATCACTCCTGCCCATTTTTGGAAGTCTTTGGCACCTGGCTTACAATATCCCCTTCAATCACCACTCTTGCCATAATCCGAGGATTGCACAGAATTCCTTGACGTCCTTAATTGCAATGATCTCATCCTCCAGTCCATTTCAGCAATCCAGTTCATAGGATTGTACTCTGGATCCTATCAACACCCAGAACTCTCTTCCCCAGGCCTGTTGTACCCTCACTCTGATTATTTCCTGTTCAACCTCAAAGAGAATTCCACTTTCCTGACTTTTACATTTTCTCCCAACCTGTCAGTCCACCTGAATTTTATTCTTTCCACATCCAGGGTACAGTCCAGGCCCAACCTCCAAACTACTCTGTCATGATCACCCTCAATTCATTTGCATCCCAATCACTCTGCCTTATCTCTACCAGCAACACTCTAACCCTAGAGCAGTGCAGCAGTTCTTCCCTGTTCCTCCACTGGTAACGGAAAAACAAACAAACCTAGAGCAGTGCAGCAGTTCTTCCCTGTTCCTCCACCGGTAACGGAAAAACAAACAAACCTAGAGCAGTATAGCAGTTCTTCCCTGTTCCTCCACCGGTGACGGAAAAACAAACAAACAAACAAATAGCAGAGAAAGGGGAGGAGGAGAAACAGAAGAAGGGGGGCAAAGAAGGAAAGGCTGGAATGAGGGAAAATGGTGGGAGAAGGGATAAGAAGAGGAAAGGGAGGAAGAAGAGGAGGAGGAAGAAGAGGCGAAAGAGGAGAAGGTGAAGAAAATGGCATCACCTTGAAGATGACGGGGCTCTTTTACTTCAGTCATCTTTCTTCCCTACTTTCCCTAAAGACTATTCTAGATTTTCATAATTCTCTTAGGCGCATTCCACGTTCTCAGCAACACAGCGATTTCTGTTGTGATTTCAGCATCGCATCCTCTTGACCCCACTGGGCCACCAGAATCTTTCTCCTTCTTAGCAGAACGGCTGAAGGTTCCCACAACTTAAAATGCATCCAGTGCCACCAAGTACTACTACTACTCATCCTCATTCTGTCAAAAGGTGGTTAAACAAATAATTTTGTGAACACAGGTACATTCGTGTGTTTTATTCTTAGGTGTTAACAAGGATCAGGAAATAACATGACAGATAAACTTGTGGTGAATGTGAAAAAGGTAAACCATGCAACTGAACCATTCTAAAGACCCTTTACAAGATGATACTCAAGACTACTAATTAACTACAAAGAACCCAGAACCCACTAATTTGGAATTTGGTAAATCCTTTCCCTACCGAGAATAAAGATGTATACAATATAAAGTTTTAAGAGGAAATCATCCAAATTAAGACAACAGTTCCCATAACTACCTATTTACATAAAATTATTTATATACCATTAACTAAATATTCTTGTCATATCAACAAATATTAAATGAAGGCCCACAATGCAAAATACAGTATTGAGCTTTCCGGAGGATATGAAGAAGTAGTTGTGGGGGGAGGCCCCTAACTACACAAGCTTTTATGAGAAAGAAGATTGTTAACAAAAATAACAGCAGCAGCAGCTAGTATATGTTGAATGTTTACTATGCGCTAGGTCCCGTTCAAAGTGTTTTTACACGTTTTAACTAAACCTCAAAACGACCCACTGGATAAGTACTATTACTATCACCATTTGTTGATAAAGAAACTAAGGCATACGTGATTTGCTCTGTATCTTACAGTTGGTTAAGTGAAGCGAGATTTTGAATCCGGGGAGTTTAACTTAGAAAGCAAGCTCTTAATTACTACACTGAACAGCCTAAAGATTTCTAAATATTCATTAACTTAAGGCAGAGGTTTTCAAAGGATGGTCTGTGGGACCCTCAGGGTACCCTCAACCATTTCACAAAGTATGCATGATCAAAACTATTTTCATAATAATACTATGATGTCACTTGACCTTTCCACTGTCTGCGCTAAAGATATAAAGCAACGATGGGTAAAATTGCTAGTGCCTTAGCACAAATCAAGGCAATGCATCAAACCATACTTGTAGTCATTACATTAATATTTGTCACATCAAGTACTTGTAGGAAAAAAGTGAAAAATAAGAAATAAAATTTTTAAAAGACCACTTCACCTAAGACTGTCCTTGAAGAAGCAGTAAAAAGTATTACTTTTAATAAATCTCGGCCGGGCACAGTGGCTCATGCCTGTAATCCCAGCACTTTGGGAGGCCAAGGCAGGCGGATCACGAGGTCAGGAGATCAAGACCATTCTGGCTAACACGGTGAAACCCTGTCTCTACTAAAAATACAAAAAATTAGCCAGGCGAGGTGGCGGGCACCTTATTCCCAGCTACTTGGGAGGCTGAGGCAGGAGAATGGCGTGAACTCGGGAAGCGGAGCTTGCAGAAAGCCAAGATCGCGCCACTGCACTCCAGTCTGGGTGACAGAGTAAGACTCCGTCTCAAAAAAAAAAAAAAATAGAAAATAAAATAAATAAATCTCAACTCTGGAGTACACATACTTTTAATATATTGTGTGTGAGAAAATGGTATGAAGCTGCGCACTGAAATACGATGGTTGTCCCTAAGCACAGTACTTGTGTGTTGCTTTGAGTTGTAAGCTGAATTCAGTATTTTCTTCACGGAACACCGTTTTTACCTGAAAGAACAACTGACAAGCTATGGTTACCCAGCTTTGGTATTCGGTAGACATTTTCTTTTAAAATGAAGGAAGTGAGTCTGTCAGTTTAAGAGAATAAAGGTGTCCTGAGACCAAGGTATTTGCGAATAGCTGATTTAAAGAAATTCTGTTCCACTCTTTTTGGTCCAATTTGAATTATGGTCTACAAGTAAAAGGAAAAGAATTTGAAATTCTTTTAGGATATCATTGACATTGATTCTCACTCTCAATCTCCAAATAAGTAAAATACTATTATATGCCATTTCCTAACACTCACGCATGGAAGTTTTTGATCACTTAAAAGTATAAAGTGATTCATAAGATTCTTTACTAGATTCTCACTTACCTTCATCTCAATAACAGTTTGCAGAGCTTTTGTTTTGGCAGAATCAGGAGCGTTCTCAAACCTGCGATGCATCTCCTGTGGAAAAAAGGCAAGAAGAGATTCAGTGTCCTCCTGTTCGCTCTCATTTTTTTCAGAGAGGAGCGAGAGCCGATGTATGCAAAAGATCACTACAGCCTCATGAGACACGGACCCCTTCCGTGTTACCAACGCTTCCCCGTGAACCAGGGAATCCACAGACTGCATTCAGGCTCACTCACCCGTGCAGGCATAGGAGGATCCCTACCTCTGAACACCCAGTTACTTAAAATCAGTCACACAGACGCCAGCTACCACAACAGTTCAAACTACTGTTTCACATCCTCAGGTGGTGTGTCAGTCAGTCTTCCACATGACCCCGAGACATGTAATCGGAATTCCAAACGATCCAAAAAGGGGATGAGAAATGCTCCCTTTTAAAAGGAGAAATAATAGACACCATCACAATCAGTCTGCACTGCTGACTGCAGCTATGGAAAGCAATCTGTGTTGACAACGTCCTTTCCACAGCATCCACCCCCAGAATAACCACCACCTGGTTACCTGCGGTGACGATCTCTCTCGAGTGGTGCTACAGTTAGGAAGAAAAAGATGACACTGTGGAACAAGTTTCCTAAGTAGGTCAGGTTCAGAAAATGTCAGAAAAACATAGTGTTGTTGTTTTTTTTAACCCAAATTTTACTGAGTTCAGGATAGAAAAGGAAGGAAGGGATATATCAGAGTCTTCCAGGTTACCGAACCACCTCAGTGATTTTCTTGTCAGACTCTGCGAATGTCTCTAAATACATCAGCCAGTACTTCCCAGTACCCTGTGACCGAACCACCTCAGTGATTTTCTTGTCAGACTCTGCGAATGTCTCTAAATACATCAGCCAGTACTTCCCAGTACCCTGTGACCGAACCACCTCAGTGATTTTCTTGTCAGACTCTGCGAATGTCTCTAAATACATCAGTCAGTACTTCCCAGTACCCTGTGGACAGGCTCTTGGGAATCCAGGGAATCCAGAGATGAACGCTTTATGCTACCTCTCTCCCTACTTCCAGCTTTCACTATCCGCCTAGTTATCCCACTTTCACGTCCAATAAACATTTCAAACTCTACGTGCTCAAAACTCAACTCCTGGCCAAGTGTGATGGCTCACACCTGTAATCCCAGCACTCTGGGAGGCAGGAGGGTCCCTTTGGGCCAGGAGTTCGAGACCAGCCTGGGCAACATGGCAAGACGTCATCTCCACGCCTGATGGTGCCCCCAAACCTGCTCCGTCCTTCCTGTTACTCAGGCCAAAAGCCTATGAGTCTTCGTAATGCCTTCCTCTCGCTCTCAAGCCACAGTCAGGAAATCCAGTTACCTCTAGCTTTAAAACATACCCAAAATCCAAGCACTTCTTGCCGTCTCCACTGCCAACACCTGGAATGAACCACTAAACAAAAATACACCTTTTAATCCATGACAGCCTTCTAACTGAGCGCCCCTTATCTTCTACAGTGTATTCTTAATGGAACACTTAAAGTGACCCTTTCGAACACAAAGTTGTCCTTGTCAGTCCTCTGCTGATAACCTGCCATAGCTCCCCATTCAGCTCAAAGTAGAGCCAAAGTCCTCTCAGTAGCCTGCAAGGCCTCGTCTCTTCTCATCCCTCCCTGGGTCACCATATGCTTTAGCCCCCGGGACTCCCTGCTACTCCTCAAATATGCTGAGCATGCGCCTGATCCTTGAGGCCTTTGCACAAGCTGCTAGGGGAAGACTTCACTTCCTTCCAGTCTTGGCTCAAATGCCTTTTTTGTATTAGTATTAGGTTTAGTTGTTCTCTCGTTATGCAAGAAAATGTCCATATATTTTAGAGATGCATATTAAAGTCCGCAGAGGAAAATGACACCATGCGAGGGATTGGCTTTAAAATCTTTGGTAAAGAAAGGAGGAAAAAGAAAAAAGGATACAGGAAGGAAGTGTGGCCAAATTTTCGAAACTGGTGTATCTGAGTGATTAGTATAGGGAGATTCATTATACAGTTCTTACTGCTTTTGTGTAGGCTTGAAAACAAAATGAATGTTCAGTGTTTTCAGTATAATCTACACCTTACTTTAAAATGTAACACAGCCAAAAAAGAACGCACGTGTCCTTTCCCCTTTACTTGCTCTGCTTTTTTCCTACATACAGCACTTGCCCTCTAACATATTTTATGACTTATTGATTATATTTACTTACTATTCTCTACGAGAATGTACGCTCCACAAAGGCTAAGATCTTTGTTTCATTCATTGGCTGGTGGATCCAAAGCACCTACAACAGCAGCTGCCACTCTGGTAAGTGCTTAACAGACATTTAGGGCATGAATACTGAATGAATGAAACGGCTACCAAACGTTCGAGAATTAGCTAGAAAGGAAATATTTCAATCCCTTCCTACTCCTGTGCTGAATTTTGCGCACCTCCTGTTTCTCATACAGCATGCTACACAGCTTACATAGCTCGTCAGCACTTACCACACTGTTAGCAATAATTTTTCTTCTCTAACATACCATACTGGGAACTCTTTAAGGATGGAAACTGTCTTCTGTATTCCTCAGGCACTGTCTGATATGTAAGCAGTCATTAAAAATTACTTCTCCTCCCTATCTGTTCCTCTTTTGTTAGATGAAGGAATGAATGATAAATGGATGAATGATCAGCCAGTTTCTATCCTCACCTCTCTGCTGAACCACATACTCTAAAATAGCAAATAAAAAACCTCCTTGTTTCTAAACCTAATAGCTATTGTCAGTTCACCTTCTTTGCAAACTCTAGCTGGTACCGGAAAAAAAAAAAAAAAAAATTAACCACAGAGTTAAAGAAGGAACGTCTGTCTTTAAAGTTTTCAAGTGGCTTCCATTAAAGAATTATCCCAGCTCTAAATTCTTATTCCCCCTCTTTTCCTTTCCTACCTGCAGACGTTTTCTAAATTCCTGTCCTCGGAACATCTGGATTCTATAGCCTGAATCCAAAGCCTTCACTAATCCACAGAGCAACTTTATGTGAATTTTTAAAAAAGGAACCCTTCTTGGGTAGACGCGACATCACCACGAAGCACAGGCTGAATTTTAGGGGAAGCTCTTGTTTGTGAACAACCCACACAAATAACCATCCAAAAGAGCCCTTCCCTAATCCTGTGGTTTCAACTATTACCTTTTCACATATACCCCACAAAATCTATTTCATCTATTTATCTCGCACTGTGGCAGGCATCCATCACTCTTTCCTGCCGTGTGATAGCTGACCTCCTTAGTCTGTGTGGGAACTCCACATTTTAAGGCAGAGTCTACTTCCCACAACAGAAACTGAAAATGCCACATACTTGCTGCCCAGCCTTTCTTGTAATTAAAGCCCAGCTACGTGACCTAATCACCTCAATCAGACTCATTCATCACGTACTTTAAAACAGACTCTTGTGACATGAAGAAGCCGGGACGTGAATATTTACAGACAATTCCAGCAATGGGTGGCAGAGGCAGCAGCCCCCTCAGGCTTCCGGACACACCAACAGCGGGGGCTCCAGCGGAGGTGAGCAGTGTTAGTGATGACAGCGTAACACACTAACATGCCTGTGCCACGCAGCACTGTCATCACTAAACCAACAGAGGAGTAGGATTGATTCGAGGCATTATTCTTGTCTACATAACTTCTGAGCCCGGTTCTAGTCCTCCCAGAGGCTCTGGGACCTATGTATTTATCCCATTGGTGCACTCCAGGAACAATGCTTTGGAGATATAATAATGAGAAATAACATATTTGGTGTGTTTTATCATGGAAGCTTTAATAGGAAAAATAGAGTTTAATCAAATAATCATCGGCATAATTCATCAGGGTCACTGACGACCTCCATGTTGCTGCCACCACGATGTATCCTTAGTCACTGTGCCTGATCTATCAGCGGCGTTTTACACAACCGCTCAGTCCCTCTTCCTTATTCTACTCTCTTCCCTTGGCTTTCAAGATATGGCACTCTAAGCTTTTCCTCCTATCTTACTGTTTTTTTTTCTTCCCAACTCCTCAGGAGTGTCCCAAGCGTCCGTTCTTTGTAGTCTTCTCTTCTCCACCTACACTCATTCCCTTGGTATTCACCGTTCAGTATCATGCACATACTGAAAACTCCCAAGTGTTTACTCCCTACTGAAATCCACACTTGTATGTACCTTTGCTGTACTGGCATATCGACTATCTGCCCCACTGTTAACATCGACAAGTGACCTCCTGGCCTTCCCCTCTCAACTTGCTTCACTCATTGTGCCTTGATTCATGGTGTGCATCCAGCCAGTTGTTCAAGCCAAAACCATAGGAGTCTCTTTTTTTCTTGCGCCTATATCCAATTCATCAGGAAATCCTGCTCTTCCCATTTTCAAAATATATCCTGAAAATTACCACCTCCACCGTCACACTGCCACTATTATCTTTTGCCTGGATTACACCAACAGTCTCCCAAATCTATCTCACCATTCAAAATAGAGTATCCAGAGTGATCTTTTTAAAACAGAAGTCAAAACATGCTTGCAATTATCAAAAGCTTCTCGTTTTACTCACAGTAAAAGTCACAGTCCTTATGCTGACCTAGAAGGCTCTACATGATCCGGCCCTATTACCTCTCTGGCCTCATCTCTTATACTCCTCTCTCCTCATCCATTTGGCTCCAGCCAGACTCACCTCTTTGCTTTTCCTCAACATGTCAGTCACCCTCTTGACTTAAGGCCTTTGCACTCACTGCTCCCTTTGACAGGCTCTCTCCTTCCCTTAACTGTTGAAGTCTGTTCAAAAGTCAAAGTCTCGGCTGGGCACAGTGGTGCACACCTGTAATCCCAGCACTTTGGGAGGCTGACGCGGGTGGATCATGAGGTCAGGAGTTCGAGATCAGCCTGGCCAACACGGTAAAACCTTATCTCTACTAAAAATACAAAAAAAATTAGCTGGGCCTGGTGGTGCACACCTGTAATCCCAGCTACTGGGGAGGCTGAGGCAGGAGAATGGCTTGAACCCAGGAGGTGGAGGTTGTAGTGAGCCAAGATGGTGCCACTGCAGTCCAGCCTCGGTGACAGAGCAAGACTGTCTAAAAAAAAAAAAGTCAAAGTCTCAAGCAGGCTCATTCTTTTTACTCCATTTTTAATTACGATTTGACTCTAATATACACTCCCAATCTCCCTAACCAAGATCTACTTTTTTCTTGGTATTTGTAACTGTTTATTAGCATATTCCTTTTTTATATTTACTGTTTGTCTCTCCTATCCCAGGGATTTTTCTTTTTTATTCTCTGATGTATATGAGCACCCAGAACAATACATAGTGCAATGATAGTACTCAAGTATTTGTCAAATGAAGAAAATAATTTTTAAGTAACTGTATAATATGTAAAAAGTGTTATAATGAAAATATCCACAATACTATAAAAGCGTAATCAGGAGATCCTGACGTAGTCTTGGGATCTTGTAAAGTTTCCTAAGGAACACCTGAGAGCTGGAGGATGAACAGGAGTTAGAGTGGGCAAAGTACAACCATAAAAAGGGAGGGGAAGATGATCTCACAGGTATGTTTTCGGCGAACCAAAATGCAGAGAATGACACGCGGGAGTTAAGAATCTGAAATTGCCCTGCACACTGCCCACACACCACTGCCCACACACCACTGCCCACACACCACTGGAAAGCCTTTGTGAACTCCAAGGTGTTCAAACACCCACACCGAAGCCCGCCGGTCCACACTGAAGCCCGCCGGTCCACACCGAAGCCCGCCGGTCCACCCTGAAGGCCGCCGGTCCACACCGAAGCCCGCCGGTCCACACCGAAGCCCGCTGGTCCACACCTGCTGTCTCTTCCTCCTCCTCTCCCTCTCCCATTCACTTTTTATTTTAATTAATTTTAAAATATTTCAGACATACAAGATCCCTTTACCTCATAAAAGCAGCCTAATCTGGCTTCTTTCTCTACCCCTCCATTGAAACAACTCATCAAGACCACCAACAAATTCTACGTTACCAACTCGAATGAACACATTTCTGTCCTCATCTTCCTGGAACTCTCAGAAGCACTCAAAGCAACCGCCCAACCGCTCCTAGACACTTTTCTCTTGACTATTATGACATCACACTCTCCTGTTTTTAGTTCTTTCTCTCCAATTACACTTTCTCTGTTTCCTTCACAGGTTCATCCTTCTAAATTAGACCTCCAGGTCTAAATTAGACCAGTGACCAGGTGATCAGTTCTAACCTTTTTCTCTTTTCCATCTAAACTCTCTAATCTACTACATGGTTTAAAATACAATAGAAATGCTGATGAATTTCTAGGCCTGCCCTCTGCTCTGATTTCAGGACTCATACATCCAACTGCCCACTTGGCATCTCTAGTTAGATGTCTGATAGGCAACTCACACTTATTTTATCAAAAAAAAATTCTTGATTTCCTCTTCAATCTCACCCATCATCTGGTGACTCTGATGAGAGACGAGTCTTCTCTGTCTCTTTAAATGGCACTGCCATTCCAGTGGCTCAAGCCAAACACCAGAGCTCTCCTTTTCCTCCTCCTGATCTTCACGTCCCACAACCAAGTCAACAGCAGGTCCTAATTGTTCTAGTGCGAAAGTATTTCTTGAGTCTAACCATTTCACCCCATTTCCAGTCTAGCTTGCAACAGCCTCTAGTTAGCTTTTTTCCAGCTCCTTTGTCTATTTTCAAGAGAGCACCAGGGTGATCTTGATAATACATCCACAAATCATGGCAGTAATCTGTTTTAAATCTTTCAATAAATTTACCATTATACTTCTCACTTTGACCATCATGTGAGACTGGCCCTCCTGTCGTAAACTATTATAAAATTAAACAAGATGCATGAAATAACTGTTTTCAGACCCTGGATAACAAGCAGTACAGGACTATGATCCTTGAGAGAAAATGAACAAGGTGATGGCCCAGATATGTCTAGTATGTGACGTAGGGAGGGGAAGCTCAAACGAAGAACAGTAGTCTTGCAAAGCTCCCAAGACAGTTGAATGAGTAAGGTTCCCATTAATCTGTGAAAATCTGCAAAGCAAAACACCAGAGGTCTGGGCACCATGGCTCATGCCTGTAATCCTAGCACTTTGGGAGGCCAAGGTGGGCAGATCACTTGAGGTCAGGAGTTCAAGACCAGCCTGGCAAACAGGCAAAACCCTGTCTCTACCAAAAATACAAAAGTGAGCTGAGCACAGTGGTGGGCACCTGCAATCCCGGCTACTCGGGAGGCTGAGGAGGGATAATTGCTTGAACCTGCGGGGCAGAGGCTGCAGTGAGCCGAGATCCTGACACTGCACTCCAGCCCGGGCAACAGAGTGAGACTCTGTTTCAAAAAAAAAAAAAAATTAAAAACAAAACAGAGAAGGATGCTCACCAGAAAAGCTGCAGTGTCCCACCTGACAAAGGTCCCCTTGAGTCTTTGGCCAAACACTAAGGCGTGCATGGACAGGGCAAGCCTCCACAAGGTAAAATCAAGAGCTACTGGGGAAAGAGCAACTATCAGAGAGCCATGAGTTGAGCGACTGCCTGAACTCTCATAGGGCTGGGAAAAATTCAAGTTCCAAATAGTGGGAAGAACAGCAGAGGCATTTAGTAGAGACACTAAAAGGTCAAGCCTTAGGAGTAGCGCTAATGTAGCCTAGAGAAAAGGCTATTCTAAACCAGCCCTAACAGAGTTTAAAAGCAAGTCTTGAAAGGATCAAGTTAATCCCCAAGTAAATTAACTCTTGCTAGACAAAACAACTCTTCATTAAGGAAGATACCAAAATCCAGATACTCATTCATCTTGTGTCCATAATGTCCATCATACAACACATTCTATACACACAAAGCAGGCAAAAGGGCCTATAACCAGGAATCCAGTCACTCCCCGGAAATCAACACGGATGTTACAGAGATGACGGAATCCAGTCACTCCCCTGAAACCAACACGGATGGTACAGAGATGACGGAATCCAGTCACTCCCCTGAAACCAACACGGATGGTACAGAGATGACGGAATCCAGTCACTCCCCTGAAATCAACACGGATGGTACAGAGACGACGGAATCCAGTCACTCCCCTGAAACCAACACGGATGGTAAAGAGATGACGGAATCGAGTCACTCCCCTGAAACCAACACGGATGGTACAGAGATGACGGAATCGAGTCACTCCACTGAAACAAACACGGATGTTACAAGATGACGGAATCAAGTCACTCCCCTGAAACCAACACGGATGGTACAGAGATGACGGAATCCAGTCACTCCACTGAAACAAACACGGATGGTACAGAGATGACGGAATCCAGTCACTCCCCTGAAACCAACACGGATGGTAAAGAGATGACGGAATCGAGTCACTCCCCTGAAACCAACACGGATGGTACAGAGATGACGGAATCGAGTCACTCCACTGAAACAAACACGGATGTTACAGAGATGACGGAAGCAAGTCACTCTCCTGAAACCAACACGGATGGTACAGAGATGACGGAATCCAGTCACTCCCCTGAAACCAACACGGATGTTACAAGATGACGGAATCCAGTCACTCTCCTGAAACAAACACGGATGGTACAGAGATGACGGAATCGAGTCACTCCACTGAAACAAACACGGATGTTACAAGATGACGGAATCAAGTCACTCCACTGAAACAAACACGGATGTTACAGAGATGACGGAATCAAGTCACTCCACTGAAACAAACACGGATGTTACAGAGATGACGGAATCAAGTCACTCCACTGAAATCAACACGGATGGTACAGAGATGACGGAAGCAAGTCACTCTCCTGAAACCAACACGGATGGTACAGAGATGACGGAATCCAGTCACTCCCCTGAAATCAACACGGATGTTACAGAGATGACGGAAGCAAGTCACTCTCCTGAAACCAACACGGATGGTACAGAGATGACGGAATCGAGTCACTCCCCTGAAACCAACACGGATGGTACAGAGATGACGGAATCGAGTCACTCCCCTGAAACAAACACGGATGTTACAGAGATGACGGAATCAAGTCACTCTCCTGAAACCAACACGGATGTTACAGAGATGACGGAAGCAAGTCACTCCCCTGAAACCAACACGGATGTTACAAGATGACGGAATCAAGTCACTCCCCTGAAATCAACACGGATGGTACAGAGATGACGGAATCCAGTCACTCCACTGAAACAAACACGGATGTTACAAGATGACGGAATCAAGTCACTCCACTGAAATCAACACGGATGGTACAGAGATGACGGAATCAAGTCACTCCACTGAAACAAACACGGATGTTACAGAGATGACGGAATCAAGTCACTCCCCTGAAATCAACACGGATGGTACAGAGATGACGGAATCAAGTCACTCCCCTGAAACCAACACGGATGGTACAGAGATGACGGAATCAAGTCACTCCCCTGAAATCAACACGGATGTTACAGAGATGACGGAAGCAAGTCACTCCACTGAAACAAACACGGATGGTACAGAGATGACGGAATCAAGTCACTCCACTGAAACAAACACGGATGTTACAGAGATGACGGAATCAAGTCACTCCCCTGAAACCAACACGGATGGTACAGAGATGACGGAATCGAGTCACTCCCCTGAAACCAACACGGATGGTACAGAGATGACGGAATCGAGTCACTCCCCTGAAACCAACACGGATGGTACAGAGATGACGGAATCGAGTCACTCCCCTGAAACCAACACGGATGTTACAGAGATGACGGAATTGTCATTCCAGCTAATAAGCCAAGAAATGCTCGAACTGCATGACAGAAAAAAGGAGGAATTAAGGTCAACTCTGTAGTTAACAGATTTGAAGCATCTTTTTGAAACACAGACAAAACAAAGCCGTAATTCTTAGGGATGATACCTGGGAATATTAATTTAACATATGACACAATATAACAATACCATAATATTAAGGAGTAGATGTGATAAATACAGTAAAAAGCAAAGGCATGATAACTACAAAATCCAGAATACCGGTCACTTTTAGAGGAGACGGAGAGTTCTGACCGGGCTGTTTCACCTACGGGACTTTTGGGTGGATGTGGAAGTTCTGTTGCTAGGTGGTGGTTATGAGGGTGCTTACTTTATAATTTACACTTATCGATACGCCTGTTTTCTTCTATTTTCTACATGTATTCTATATTGTATCCAAAAATAGTTTTTAAAATCTCTTAAAATTATTTGTGTTCTTCCATCCCAACACCTAACACATTAATTAGTTTAAGCCATAATAATCTCTGGCCTACCTTAAAACGACAAACTCATCGGCCTCCTCCCAGTTTACAGTTTGTCCACGTTGAATCTGTTCTGCACACTACAAGGTGATCGATTGGGCACACAGTAGACATTTAATAGTATTTGTTCAATCAATGAGTGTCAAACTTTAAACTGAGTAAAAATAAAATGAACTCTGCTAACTGTAAACAATCTTCATCTATTAACAAAATTTTATAACTTCACAACAGTTGTATTTGGTATTTCTATATCTACTTGAAAATATTAAAACTGCATTTTTAAAAAATAACACACAATTTCCATTTTCAACTTATTTCATCTGATTTCTCCTTGTTAGCATTACCTAATTCCAAATGGGTAACTCCAAACCGATTCACTTTAAGGTGAAACTGTTGTCATTTCGTTTTTACACCCCAGGAAGCACACACGCAACACAGAACAAGAAGCCCTGACTGGGTGTGTGGCTCCTGCCTGTCATCCAAACACTCTGGGAAGCCAAGGCAGGCAGATCACTCGAGCTCAGGAGTTCGAGACCAGCCTGGGCAACATGGTGAAACCCCGTCTCTACGAAACATACGTAAATTTAGCTGGGTGTGGTGGTGCTCACGTGCAGTCCCAGCTACTTGCGGGGGCTGAGGCAGGACTGCTTGAGCCTGGGAGGCGGAGGCTACAGTGAGCCAAGATCACGCCACTGCACTCTAGGTGACAAAGTCAGACCCTGTCTCAAAAAAAAAAAAAAATCCTTCCCTGCATACAATAAAGACTTGGGGTGTATTTTAAACCATTCATTAGGCATAAAGCTTTTCTACAAAGACATTTTAAAACTCATTGCTCAAAACAAAATCCCATTCGGAAGGCTGCACCTTCCAGGTCACTATGAACACATCTTCCAGTCAGTGAGCTGATAAGCTCCCCCTTCCCACCAAGCACATCAAGCCCATGCCTTCTGCACTGTCAATAAAGAGAGAAGACTGGAAATAGAAGTACTATTCAAAGGAGTGTAAGAAGTAGAATACGCTATTTGGTCACTTTATTTCACTCCTTTTGGGCTGAACATTTTCATTCGAAAAAATTAGAGGTAGAATTATCTGAATCTTGTTATACTCTGTCTTTTTTTGTCTTAGTCCATTTAATGTTGCTATAATATACTTTCAACTGTGGTAGACAATAGGAAATATGTTTTCTCTCATTAATTAACTAAAGAATAATGACTAATTTATAGTTAGAAAATAAACAAGTTAGAAACACATTTTGGTTTTTTATTTTTTGGTGCAGTGGCATGATCTCAGCTCACTGCAACCTCCGCCTCCCAGGTTCAAGCGATTCTCCTGCCTCAGCCTCCCGAGTAGCTAGGACCACAGGCATGCACCACCACACCTGGCTAAATTTTGTATTTTTAGTAAAGACGGCGTTTCAGCATGTTGGCCAGGCTGATCTTGAACTCCTGACCTCAAGTGATCTGCCTGCCTCAACCTCCCAAAGTCCTGGGATTACAGGCATGAGCCATCACACCTGAGAAACAAAATGTACTAATTCTCCTTTTCCCTAGTTGTTTCTTTGTAAAAGTAAGTCAACTTTTACTTGCACACCTGAGAGAAAGCAGTATATGTGACTAAAAAGTAAAACTTATGTCTGAAAATTTTTTTTCAAGTTTCAAATCTTAGCCCTCAGCACCCCTGGTTCAAGGGTAGAAGCTCCACGTTGTTCGTGAAGTACCTTCACAGATTCAATCCTCCACACAAGTTCTGAATTTATCATACTCACAACACAGTGGAGACAGAAATAAAAAAGAAGGCAGGGTAAATGGAAAGAACTGTCATCACTTTTCCGTATGTTAACTTGCCCAGTGTCACGCACCATTTTACCTGAACCCATTACCATCTCTGGTAAATAGCACTGTGCTGAGAAAATGTCACCTTGTCAAAATGGAAATGAAGGACAAATGATGTAATTTAAAAAGGAGAGGAAGGGCCAGGCACGGTGGCCTAGCATTTGGGAAGCCAACACCAGCAGATCACTTGCGGTCAGGAGTTCAAGACCAGCCTGGCCACACAGTGAAACCCCATTTCTACTAAAAATACAAAATTAGCCAGGCGTGCAGTCACATGTCTGTAATCCCAACTTCTTGGGAGGCTGAGGCAGGAGAATCACTTGAACCCAGGAGGGGCACGTTGTAGTGAGCCGAGATCGCACCACTGCACTACAGTCTAGGTGGTAAGAGTGAGATTCCATTGCAAAAAAAAAAAGGAGAGGAGGAATAACTTAAATAAATAAGGTATGCAATTGTTGTCATTTTCCAAAATTGCTACAAATGAAAAACTAAGAATTTATTTTTCTTTTCTGGATGGGTGTGGTGGCTCATGCCTGTTGTCCCACCACTTTGGGAGACCAAGCCGGGAGGATCACTTGAGGTCAGGAGTTTGAGACCAGCCTGGCCAACATGGTGAAATCTCAACTCTACTAAAAATGCAAAAATTAGCCGGGCATGGTGGCAGGCACCTGTAGTTCCAGCTACTCAGGAGGCTGAGGCAGAAGAATTGCTTGAACCCAGGAGGCGGAGGTCGCAGTGAGCCAAGATCGCACCACTGCACTCCAGCCTGGGCGACAGAGCCAGACTCCGTCTCCAAAACAAAAAAAAATTTCTTTTTAAATTCCTATTCGTTTTCTAGTTTTTCTGTGTGTGTGTGTGTGTGTGTGTGTGTGTGTATATATATATAAAGTATATCTTTATAGAAAAATATATAATACATATTTATATATCTTAAATATAATTTTTATTGTAAATAAAAAATTTTATCTTTGTACATATTTATTATAAATATATGTAAACATATGTTTCTTTTCTCCAGTCTCCTCTGCTTATACCTTCTAACTGCCAGTAATACAGACAAGCAGTCCTCAGATATGCTAGTTAGATTCAGAATTCCCTAGCCTAGAACATATTCAAATATTAGCACTTTTAACCTCAAAGATTTTTGCAAACCTAACATGATAGCAGTTGTACTAACACGGTATGTTGATTAAAATAGAGACAAAAAACTAGTAGGCTGCAATAATGTTTTAAAACAAAGTTGTATTTAATAATCACAATAGCATCTACCAGCATTAAATAAGTAGGAGCACATACTGAAATATATTTAGTTGGCCTATAGACAATGTTTGGTATGCATATGGATTGAAGACCCAAAATATCCACAGAGGATACCATAGCAGGTACCCTCTGCTAGCGAACTGTAAACCAAAGTTGGGGCCTCAAATGTTGGTGTATTAACAGAATCACCTGTCAAGCCCCCCGCACTGACCAAGTCTTGCCTGTAATTCAGCATTTGTCCAATAGATGTCCCCACTCTTCTATCAATCAAATGAAAGGAGCTACAGCAAAATACAAAATCTAAGAATAAATAGTCACACAAAAATGTGATTTGAGTATAAACAGAAAATACAATGCTTAATTGAAATCTTTTTATCTTTCGGCTTTTTGGAGGGAGAATTATTTACCTCCTAGCTACAAAATCATGTTCATAAAGAAAATGTAAAACGAATTACAAATGCCATTTTAATGCTATCTTATTTCATCAAATCTAAGATGCCACTGATTATAAGACACACCACTGTTTAAGTGCTGAAAAGAAATAGTGGAAATGCCTCCAAATAAATCATGACACAAAACTTTATCATTTAGGGGTTTTCTGTCGGTTGGTTTGTTTCTGAGGCAGAGCGTTGCCCAGGCTGGAGTGCAATGGTGCAATCCTGGCTCCCTGCAACCTCCGCCTCCTGGGTTGAAGCTGATTCTTATGTGTCAGCCTCCCACAGAGCTGGGACTACAGGTGTGCACCACCACACTCTGTAAAATTTTTGTATTTTTAGTAGAGACAGGGTTTTGCCATATTGCCCAGGCTGGTCTTGAACTCCTGGCCTCAGGCAATCCACCCGCCTTGGCCTCCCAAAGTGCTGGAATTATAGGCATGAGCCACTGCACCCGCCCTAGAATTTTTACTTAATACTGATTGCAAGAGTTAGTTTTTTTAAACTTATTTAACCAGAGTTTAATCACATATCACCATAAACTGTTTTCATAACTGTTCCCATACCCAGTAATTTTGTTTCAATGCTGATTTACAGAATATTTATGCAGAAACACTGAACAACAAAGTTAACGTGGAAAATACCAACAATGCTCACACCTCAGCTGAAATGATGACAAAATGAATGGACACGATTATGTTTGTGAATACACAGGCAAATAAATATACTAGGACTGCTGCTTTGCTGATAGAGAGACTGTTAACATGACACCCAGTGTTAACACTTAACTCAATTTCATTGTTAAAACAGGGAAAGCTGTGACCTTTAGAACTGATTAAAGCTCACACCTATAATCCCAGCACTTTGGGAGGCCGAGGTGGGGGGATCACAAGGTCAAGAGTTCCGAGACCAGCATGACCAACATGGCGAAACCTCGTCTCTACTAAAAATACAAAAATTAGCCAGGCATGGTGGTAGGTGCTTGTAATCCCAGCTACTCGGGAGGCTGAGGCAAGAGAATCACTTGAACCCAGGAGGCGGAGGTTGCAGTGAGCCAAGATTGTGCCACTGCACTCCAGCCTGGGTGACAGAGCAAGACTCCGTCTCAGAAAAAAAAAAAGAATTGATTAAATGCCAGTTTTTTTTAAAAGATGGACAATAATTCAATAACTAATGAAATTTTTGGATATCCTAACATTGCCAGCCCATAATTCTCTGTGCTTCTTGATATGCTAGTGATATTCTGTATATCTCCAGCAATCATTTCAAGTCCCCATTCCCCTAACCTAGATCACAGCAGTTAAATTCCTTACTATACTCCCTTGCTCACTCTTCTCTCCTTCCTCCTTTATTCTCAGCACAACCAGAGTAAATCTTAAAAGCTAAATCAGATTGTGTCACTCCCTTGATTCAACAGTGGAATGGTTTTCTCTCCCATTTTGAGTAAGATTGTTGCATTATCCGCAAGGATCATAAAGGCAGGTACTTTTTCTCAAAGACGGCATGGATTTGTTTGCTGCTATATCCTTAGTGCTGTGCACATGGTTGGTGTCCAATAAATATGTGACGAGTGAATCTGACTCTGGCTACCTCTCCAATTTCGCATCTCATTAAGTCTTCCCCTTATACAGTATATTCTGGCCCTCCGGCCTCCCTCCTGTTTCCTCAAAATTCCTTCCTGTGAGGTCTTTAAAACTGTTCATGCTTCTTCATGAAATGATTTTACTTGGCAAAGCTGGCTTCTTCTCTTCAGATCTCCACTGAAAGGGCACCTCCTAAAGGACACTTACCCTGTTATAAAATCCCCTTCCCAATTAGCACTCCACTCAGAAAGTCTTACTGAACAGTGCTGATGCACAGTATTCCATCCTTGTAAAAGAAAAAAAGAAACAGAAATAATGAAGGAATGTATAAATAATAAAAATGGGGCTGGGTGCAGTAGCTTATGACTGTAATCCCAGCACTCTGGGAGGCAGAGGCAGGTGGATCACCTGAGGTCAGGAGTTCGAGACCAGCCTGCCCAACATGGTGAAACCCTGTCTCTACTAAAAATACAAAAATTAGCTTGTGCACACCTGTTGTCCCAGCTACTCGGGAAGCTGAGGCAGGAGAACAGTTTGAACCCAGGAGCCAAGATCGCACCACTGCACTCCAGCCTGGGACAGAGCAAAACTCTGTCTCTAATAATAATAACAATAACAATAATAATAATGGGCCAGGCATGGGCATATTGCCTGTAATCTCAGCACTTTCAGAAGCCAAAGAGGGAGGACTGCTTGAGGCCAGGAGTTCAAGACCAGCCTAGGCAACATAGGGAGACTCTATCTCTACAAAATATTTTTTTTAATTTAAAAATTAACAATGCATGGTGGCATGCACCTGTAGACCTATCTACTAGGGAGGCTAAGGCAGAGGGCTCACCTAAGCCCAGGATATCAAGGCTGCAGTGAGCCATGATCATGCCACTGCACTCCAGCCTGAGTGACAGAGTGAGACCCTGTCTCTAAAAATAAAAATAAAAATTTAAAATTAAAAAAAATGACTGGGAGCATATACATAACAAAAATTAATAATTATTACTAAGTAACAATACCTTGGGTTATAAGTTTTTGTTCATCTATTTCCTAATTTTACTACAATGGATTTCCAGTGTATTAACATTATGTTTTTAAAACACAATGATGTTCTACTTCAAAAATAAAAATGCCCTCACTGTAAATACAGATTTCAGACTTTTTACAAAAGAAAAATTATAGAACAACCTACAAATTTAGAAGTATTTTTTTAAATTATTATTTTGCTGCTTTGGGAATATGTCATTTTTTAAACCTCCTCCCTCACATTTCATTTAAAAAGGAATTATTCATACTTATACTAACAGAGATTGGGGATTTATTTTCCCCTGTCCAAAAGTGAAAAATATCTGAAATCCAACCATATATAGAAAAGTTATTATGGCTATTAATTTTTTAATTCAATATAAGATGATTTCTTCCTTTATGCCTCCTGAAAATGATACATTATTTAGAAAAGTAAAAAATTATCAGTAGTCACCGAGGTAGGTTAAAAATAAGTAACACTGTGTCTCTACATCACTCTCTCCAGCTATGCCTCCATGGCAGCCAACGATTTTTATCACATATCTTTTACAGCAAGGCAACAGTTTCCATGGAAACCACAGGGCAAATATCCATTACTGCTGCCAAGGACTTTTATGAGCACACATAAGCTGAGATAACCGCTTACTCTCTTTTATTAATATTTTTAAATGGTTAGCTACTCTAGATTCTGGTTTTGTTGTGTTTGTTGTCTCTATGAACAGATCTAGAGATGAGTGAAAAATCAAGTAATTTTTGTACCCCTTTAGCAACAAATGAACTCTCAAAATCAGGGGAGCAAGAGAGAAAAGACCCAGAAAGTCACTGAGCCAGCATACATGCCTGACAATGTCATCCCATTTGCCCTTACAACAGGGCAAATCACAACAGAAATCAGTGACGCACTTAAATACAAAAGATGAAATTCTCTTCCACTAGCACAGCAAAGCACATAGATTTATTGGGGCCAAGATGCTGATTAATCAGGGAAAAAAAAAAGATAATCAATAAATCATAAAACTAAAAAAGTAGCCACATACCTCTCTCAACATATTGTTCTCTTTCTCCTTCTGCTCCAAAAGGCTTTCTAGGTGATGAACGTGCATCTCTGCCTCTGCCAGTCGTCTTGTTCTCTCATGGTCTTCCTCGGTAGCCTTGGCAGAAAGTCCTTTGCTCTGCAACATTTCCAGAAGCTTCTTAATGGATTCATCCCGAGCGTTTAGGGTCTGCTTTTGAGTCTCTATACGCAGCTCCATTTCCTCCAATGTCTTTCGAAGAAGAAATAGCTCTTTGGCCTGCCGCTCATGCTCAGCATGAAGCCTCTGAAAGTTCTCCTCTGTCAGCTCTGCTACACAAGGTTCGCCAGTCCTACTGCTACTATCTTGCTGAAACAGCTGATTCAGGTCCCTCTGGATCCGTAATTCATCCTGGAGAGCCTGGATCGTCATCTGCATGTGCTAGAACCAAGACAAAAAGAAAACCCCAAATCAGCTTTCCTCCTCAAGTAGCAAATCAGAGCAGCCTGCAGGAATCAAAAATAGCTACAAGAAATCTGCATCTAGCAAATTAGGATTCACCTTATTCTGTTTCACAGGTCCTTAAAAAATAATTGAGATAATATGGAAAATGTCAGTAATTTAACTTCAGTTTATTCCCGACAGGAAGCGAAATAAGTATGGCACTCCTCACTTTGCATAAACTATAATAAAGACACTGTTCAAAATTAATAGAAGGTAACACAGAAACTAAAGTTGAGGGAATATGGGAAATGGGAAATCTACAGGAATATGAATACATTCATTCAAAAAATTTCATCAAAACAGCCGGGCGTGGTGGCTCATGCCTGTAATTCCAGCACACTGTGAGGCCGAGGCGGGCGAATCAGCTGAGGTCAGGAGTTTCAAGACCAGCCCGACCAACATGATGAAACCCTGTCTCTACTAAAATACAAAAGTTAGCCGGGCGTGGTGGCATACGCCTGTAATCCCAGCTACTCGAGAGGCCGAGACAGGAGAATTCCTTGAACCTGAGAGGTGGCGGTTACAGTGAGCCAAGATCGCACCATTGCACTCCAGCCCAGGAAACAAGAGTGAAACTCTGTCTTTAAAAAAAAAATTTTTTTTTTTCATTAAAAAATACAAAGGATGGCCAGGCGCAAGGGCTCACACCTGTAATCCCAGCACTTTGGGAGGCCAAGGCAGGTGGATCACCAGGCCTGACCAAGACCAGCCTGGCCAGCATGATAAAACCCCATCTCTACTAAAAATACAAAAATTGGCCAGGTACGGTAGCTCACGCCTATAATCCTAGCAGTTTGGGAGGCTGAGTCGGGCACATCACAAGGTCCGAAGTTCAAGACCAGCCTGGCCAACATGGTGAAACCCTGTCTCTACTAAAAATATAAAAATTAGCCAGGTGTGGTGGCACAAATCTGTAATCCCAGCTACTCGGGAGGCTGAGGCAGGAGAATTGCTTGAACTGGGAGGTGGAGTTTGCAGTGAGCCAAGATCACACCACTGCACTCCAGTCTGGGTCACAGAGCAAGCTCCGTGTCAAACAAACAAACAAACAAACAAAACCAAAGGACAGCGAAACATAAAATGACTTTTAAGTATTATAAACATTAAATAATAAATATTAACATTTAACAAGTAATCTGTATATGCCAGATTGTGCCACACATTTTTTATGTTATTTCATCTTGACACACGGACTTTTTTTTAATTTTATTGTAGTAAAAATCCTTAACATGACATCTACTCTCCTAACAACTTTGAAGTGTACAATACATTATTGCTGACTACAGGTACAATGTTGTACATCAAATCTCGAGAGCTTATTCATCTTAACCAAAAGTTTATATTCCTGTTGATTAGTAACTCTCCATTTCCCCCACCCCAGCAACTACCATTACACTCTTTGATTCTGTGAATTTGACTATTTTAGATACCCAACACATGTACTATTATTTAATTTTATAGACGAGGGCACGAGGTTAGAGAGGTTTAAGCACTTGTCCAAGATGACAGAGTAAGTGATAGAGCTGGCATTCAAAGCAATCCTTGCAGCCCACTAAATCTAGAACCAAGAAAAAAAGAAAACTCCAAATCAGCTTTCCTCCTCTAGTAGCAAAAACAGAGCAGATTGCAGAAATCAAAACTAGTAATACCTAAAGATAATAATATAGCAAAGTTTTTTTAATTAGAATATGCAAAGCTTTTTATACAGGAGATGATAACAACATGGATGACTAATTAAATAAAGGTATTAATGCAGATAAACTACTAAAAATGTTTGAGAGGGCATATCTTTAGCTTGTGTCCCTAAAGAAGGTATATGAACCTTTAATCTGAATGGATACGTAAAGTCCAGTACATTATACAATGAATTCCAAAAGGCTATTACATCAAAAATCTTATTTTTAGGAATAAAGAAGCAACAATAAAAGATCATTCCCTGATTCAAGGTCTAGCAGTGTACCACACTGGGAAGAACACTAAACTGTGATGAGAAAACAAGAGTTTTAGTTCTGGCTCTCACACTGACTAGTTACGACATTCAGACATGTCACCATCTTTCTGGGTTTCAGATTCCTCACACTTTAAATGAGGGTATAAATATCTGCATTATCCATTCAAAAAAATCTCTTTTTTTTTTTTGGAAACAAGGTGCCTGCAGTATTAGTTTGTTTTCACGCTGCTGATAAAGACATACCCAAAACTGGAAACAAAAAGAAGTTTAATTGGACTCACAGTTCCACATGGCTGAGGAAGCCTCAGAATCATGGTGGGAGGCAAAAGGCACTTCTTACATGGCGGTAGCAAGAGAAAATAAGGAACAAGCAAAAGCGTAACCCCCTGATAAACCCATCAGATCTCAAGAGACTCATTCACTATCATGAGAATAGCACGGCCCCCATGATTCAGTTACCTCCTCCTATGTCCCTCCCACAACATGTGGAAATTCTGAGAGATACAATTCCAGGTGAGATTTGAATGGAGACACGGCCAAACCATATCACCTGCCAACGTCTTTCAGCCTTAAAAAGGAAAGAAATTCTTACACATGCTACAACGTGGATGAACCTTAAAGACATTGTGCTAAGTGAAATAAGCCAATCACAAAAAGACCAACACTGTATGTATCCATTTACATGAGGTATCTAGAGCAGTCGAATTGATAAAAAGGAAATAGAAGTGTGGTTGCCAGGATGCAGGAGGGGGACAGAATGAGGAGTTATTGTTTAATGGGTATAGAGTTTCAGTTCATCAGGACGAGAAGAGTTCTGAAGACAGATGGGACATACTGAATGCCACCAAACCGTACACTTCAAAACGGTTAAGACGGTAAATTGTATATGTATTTTACCATAATAAAAAATTGGTTGGAGAGAAGATATTTGTCATAAAATTTCACTCATGGATATTTTAGGTTAGTTCTCATTTTTCACTATTGTAAGAGGCACCTTCACATATGCATCTTTACACATAAATCCACATTTTTCTTGGGAATTCTCAAAGATGGAATTGCTGGATCGCAAAGTGTGCACGATTGTAATTCAGACACATATTACAGATCATTTCTACGTGTATCTTCGTGTATCTACTTAAGTGTGCACAATTGTAATTCTGACACATACTACAAATCATTTCTACGTGTATCTTCGTGTATCTACTTTTGGGACTCCTCCCTTCTCGTTCTTTGCCGATTTTGTTATTGAATATTTTTTCCTAATCCATTTTAAGAGCTCTTCGTATTAGGAAAATAATCTTTCACCTGCTGTGTATGTTACAAATATTTTTCCAAGTGTGCCATTTTTCTTTTAACATTGTTTATGATGACTTTTAATAGATATCTTCTTTTTTAATACAAAGACAATGACATTTTCCTTTATCATTTCCAGTTTGGGTATTATGCTTTTAGCAAGTAGTGAACTTTCAATTATGGTAGTCTTTAAACACTTGAAAAGCACTGCTATTTCTTTCGTAGAATAAACTCACCAAAAAAAAAAAAAAAAATCAGGAGTTTAAATTCATGAATATAAATTTAAAAATGCATTTCACTACCAGCATCATCTTTTAATGATTAACAGTTGCTGGAGTTCAAAAGACCCTCAATAAAAAGATGTATCAAAATGCTAACTCTCTGAAAGCCTAGTTTCTTTCCCTTGGAAGTCAACAAAATATCCCGACACTCCTGAGTGAATAGATCCCAAAGGGAAATACCAGAAGTTACATTCAACAGGGAAGCTGATTTCTAGGTATGACTGTTCCTCCTTTTTTGAACATTCATCATCCATTCATTCAGGTTAGGAGAAATATACACTGGCTATAGCTAATAGTTTCACATACGCTTTGGCACATTTGGCTAAATGTAGCATGGCAATTACTATTTCGGTAAAGAAAGAAAACGTTTAACTACTAGTGTGTCTGGTTCTTCAGCTCTGCTCGCACCCATTTTACTAGAGTATAAAAATACAACAATGCTGAGTGGTAGCCTAGAAGTCTATACAGCAGTTTTCTCCACTAAAATATAAACCAACATTTCCTCTTTTGGCTACAATCAGGCTAGCTTTATTTTATAAAAATTCCTGCCAACTCCTTTGGAAGAAGAAGAAGGAAAAAAGCAGACTACAAGCAAGGCTACTCTTTCTCCAGCGTATTCACACAGAAGATAAAATGGGCATATTCACACATCACAGCCATCTATAATGATCAACCAAAAACAGATACATTGAGTTTAGGAAAGATCTAGCTGTAAGATAATACTAGAATGTCTGTTTGGGAAGTCTGGTCCCGACACACTGCAAAATGATCTCACACTCCAAATTTTACAGCAACACCCACTAGTCCACTTCTCACTCTTACACTCAGCTTGATTTTGAAATGCTGGGAAAGTATTTGCCTAAAATTTACTCCAGGGACTGTACTATTATCACACCAAGCTATATCTCAATGAAATGGCAGGATATTGTGAACAACAATAATGAAAATTCTTAACTCTCTTGACAGGGCCTATGGCTTTTATTACAACAATAATATATCTGCAAAAAACAATGACAGATCACAACTACTATTCATATATTTTAGATAAATATCAGAAGCTCTTCTGAGGCAGAACTTCCAACAAATAAACTCACTAGTTTCTTAGAACAAGAGTACACTTTGATCCCGTTTATTCTCATTCCTAAAATAACAGAACTATGTAGTCTAGAGACATTTTTAGAGAAAAAAAAATGTGGATGCGTGAAATGGTCATGATTACAAGCAAAACATATCACAGAGAACTCAGTACACTGTTTATCAAGAAGATCAGAGTCAGAGAAAACACCAGCACTCTACCCTTTTATAAATGTTAAATTAAGAACATTTTTTTCTGAAACATATAAATCCATGTATTAAATAAACTTTATTACTGTAACATGCAAAAGAGTTTTAAATAATTCTTAAGTCAACCAAGTCAAGCTTCCCATTTAGTTAGGCTATCTGATGTCCTCATCTGTGCTGCCCAGGGCTGTATGCTTATCCACAGAATAGCACTTATCAGACTGATCTGCAACTTAATTCTTGGTATTTATCACCAATGAACTTTCTAGGACTTAGGACTGTCGTCTTCTTACCCTGGGCACAGCACAGTACTTGACTACTATAAGTCCTCAATAAATTTTTGATGAAAAACTGACAAAAGTTAAATGTTGAGAAATTATGTTGAAAGTAAATGGCTACTGTATATTAGCTGCATTTCAAGTATCTGGGAAGTTATACCACCTATTCCTTAAAAAAATAATGCAGTGAATTACTCTTATTCTAAAAAAATCACCACACCTGTAATCCCAGCACTTTGGGAGGCCGAGGCAGGTGGATCACAAGGTCAGGAGTTCAAGATCAGCCTGACCACCATGGTGAAACCCCGTTTCTACCAAAAATACAAGAATTAGCCAGGCATGGTGGTGCACACCTGTAATCCCAGCTACTCAGGTGGCTGAGGCAGGAGAATCGCTAACACCTGGGAGGCAGAGGCTGCAGTGAGCTGAGATCCTGCCACTGCACTCCAGCCTGGGCAACAGAGAGAGACTCCATCTCCAAAAAAAAAAAAAAAAGAAAAGAAAAAGAAAAAAAAAACAGTTCAACATCAACCAATACAAATAATTCTTAAATCCAAGCTGGCCAAAATACAAACCACAGTCCTAATAAATATGTTAATTATATGCTCTAGGTTTATTCAATATTTGACCTGAAGCAAAAAGAAGCATTTTCAGATAATTAACAGTCAACAAAGATCTTTCATAGTTACAGTACTATACAAAGCACAGCAAAAGTACAGGATAAAGTTCTTACCCAAAAATAAAGCTCACAAATGGGTAAAACCTAAGAGTTATAACCTATTACAAATTTTAAATTAACAACAATAGTCAAGAAAGACAAAAGGAACACAGATAAAGCACTTATTTTACATGCAACATATTCAAATGAAGCTTAGAACCTATAAGATCACTATGAACTAAACTCATAAAACTTTAATATATCTCTATGAAAACAAAGTACAGTCGACCCTTGTACCACACAGGTTTGAACTTTAAGGGTCTGCTGACACATGGATTTTCTTCTGCCTCCGTCATCCCTGGGACAGCAATATCAACCCCTTTTCTTCTTCCTCTTCCTCAGCCTACTCAACACACAAATGATAAGGATGAAGATCTTCGTGATGGTCTACTTCTACTTAATGAATAGTAAATGTATTTTCTCTTGCTTGTGATTTTTTTCTTTTCCCCCTGAGACGGCGTCTCGCTCTGTCACCCAGGCTAGAGTGTAATGGCACGATCTCGGCTCACTACAACCTCCGCCTCCCAGGTTCAAACAATTCTCCTGCCTCTGCCTCCCGAGTAGCTGGGATTACAGATGCCTGCCACCACGCCCGGCTAATGTTTGTATTTTTAGTAGAGATGGGGTTTCACCATATTGGCCAGGATGGTCTTAATCTCTTGACCATGTGATCTGCCTGTCTTGGCCTCCCAAAGAGCTGGAATTACAGGCATGAGGCACCACACCCAGACAATTTTCTTAATAACATTTTCTTTTCTCTAGCTTGCTTTACTGTAAGAATGCAGTATATACATAAAATACATGTTAACATATAACATACAAAATATGTGTTAATCAACTATGTCATCAGTTAGGCCCTGGTCAACAGTAGGCTATTAACAGTTAAATCTGGGGGGAGTCAAAACTTATATACAGATATAACCCCCCACTTTGTATAAACGTCAACTGAATTCTAGTTTCCATCATTTTAAAACAAACATTTTAAAAGAAGAAATTAATTTAACAAGTCTGAACCACAGAGAATGAGACAGGGGAAGAGCCTCCAAGGTAATTTACTCCTCCTTATTGTTAGTTCAGTATTCTTTGAGTTAATGACAGAGATTTATTTTCTGTACAGCAAAGCACACTGAAAGCCCTCAAATATTAAACCAAATCAAAGTTTTCAGACTAATCTAAACACAAGCAGGAGACTCACCAAAATGCAAAAAAGACCCACACTAGAACTCGAATGGGTGGATTAAATTGTTTAACATTCTCACCCATTATCTGGAGCTTAGTAACCAAAGTCATTCTCCTCTAAAAATAATGTCAGAGTCAAGAAAATGAACAAGCAATTCCACTAGAATTCTAACAACTACTCTCTGCCTCTGAATCCAGGAAAAATAAGATAATCTATCTTTCTGCTCCGCGAATGCTGTACATAAATCTAAGTAGCAAGATAATTGCTGGGGAACATCAAAATTTGGACAACAGTTTTATTTCAGCAATAGACATAATCCATCTTTATGCCACCACAACCCAGAACAGAAGTTAAAGAATAAATGAAAATGTGGTCGGGTGCCGTGGCTCATGCCTGTAATCCCAGCATTTGGGGAGGCCGAAGTGGGTGGATCACTTGGGGTGGGGGAGTTTGAGACCAGTCTGACCAACATGGTGAAACCTCATCTCTAAAACTACAAAACATAGCTGGACACGGTGGCAGGTGCCTATAATCCCAACAATTTGGGAGGCTGAGGCAGGAAAATCACTTGCACCCTGGAGTTGAAGGATGCCAAGATCATGACACTGCACTCCAGCCTGGGTGAAAAAAAAAAAAAAGAACAAATGAAAACGCTATGAAAATGGGGAAGTCCTACTGTCATAAATGCATTCTACATACACCACATAATGACGTTTCAGTCAACGAGAGACTGCATGTATCATAGTGGTCCCAGAACATTACAACGAAGCTAAAAAAATTCCTATCACAGGCCAGGAACGGTGGCTCACACCTGTAATCCCAGCACTTTGAGAGGCAGAGGCGGGTGGATCACAAGGTCAAGAGATCAAGACCATCCTGGCCAACATGGTGAAAGCCCGTCTCTACTAAAAATGCAAAAATTAGCTGGGTGTAGTGGTGTGCACCTGTAATCCCAGCTACTCAGGAGGCTAAGGCAGGAGAATCGCTTACCCTGGAGGCGGACGTTGCAGTGAGCGGATATCATGCCACTGCACTCCAGCCTAGCGACACAGCAAGACTCCGTCTCGTGTCGGGGGGGGGTGGGAAATTCCTATCACGTCACACCCATCATACTGTTGTAACACATACATTACCCATGTGTTTGCAATAATGTAAACCTACTGCATTGCCGGTCATATAAAAGTGTGGTACATACAATTATATACAGTACTTAATACTTGATAATGATAATAAATGACTATGTTACGGGTTTTTGTTGTTAGCTGTTTTTATTTCCAAGTCCTTTCTGTTTTGAGACAGTCTCTCACTCTGTCGCCCAGGCTGGAATGCAGTAGTGTGATCTCAGCTCACTGCAACCTTCTCCTTCAGAGTTCACGTCATTCTCGTGTCTCAGCCTCCCAACTGGCTGGGATTACAGGTGTACACCACCATCCCCTATTTTTTGTATTTTTAGTAGAGATGGGGTTTCGCCATGCTGGCCAGGCTGGTCGCAAACTCCTGACCTCAGGTTATCTGCCCACTTCGGTGCTGCGTTCAGGTATAAGCCACATCATCTCTCAGACAGTAGCATTTTATTGTTCTTATATTTTATGTATATTTTCCTCACACTGCTGAAAAAAATTTTTTTTTTTTTTGAGACGCAGTCTTGCTCTGTCACCAGGCTGGAGTGCAGTGGTGTGATCTCGCCTCACTGCAACCTCTGCCTTCCAGGTTCAAGCAATTCTCCTGCCTCAGCCTCCCACGTAGCTGGGACTACAGGCACGCAGCCACCATGCCTAGCTAATTTTTGTATTTTTAGTACAGACGGGGTTTCACCATATTGGCCAGGATGATCTCGACCTCTTGACCTCATAATCCACCCACCTTGGCCTCCCAAAGTGCTGGGATTACAGGCATGAGCCGCCGCGCCCGGCCTGAACATTTATTTTTAAAGTATTTATTGGCTGGACACAGAGGCTCACACCTGTAATCTCAGCACTTTGGGAGGTTGAGGCACGCGGATCATGTGAGGTCAGGAGTTAGAGACCAGCGTAGCCAACATGGTAAAATCCCATCTCTACTAAAAATACAAAAACTAGCTGGGCATGGCGGTGTATGCCTGTAGTCCCAGCTACTAGGGAAGCTGAGGCACAAGAACTGCTTGAATCCAGAAAGCAGAGGTGGCAGTGAGCCGAGATTGCACCACTGCACTCCAGCCTGGGTGACAGAGTGAGATTCTGTCTCAAAAACAAAAGTAAAAATTAAAAACAAAAACAAAAACAAACAAACAAAAAAAACCACAGAAAGGACCTGGAAATAAAAACACCTGACAACAAAAATGATAAAACTTGCATAGAGAAGACCATAAATTCTTGGAAGCAAAACACCGCGGCATAAACACAAACATTTGTACAAAAACCCTTAATATTCTCCATGACAATCATCAAATAAGATGTGTCTGAGACTCTTTTGCATATGTGTTTGTAAAGACATTAAGTAGATAGAAGAGCTCAAGAAAATTAATGAGGAAAATTTCTGAGAAATTAATGCAGAGAAAGGCAATCAATGTAGGTTTGCCTAACAAGATTACTTCATGTTTCCATATTTAAAAGGAAAATAAATTTGCTTTTCCTTCATAAATTTTCCTTCATATTTAAAAGGAAAATAAATTTGTTTTTCTGGTTATCTGCCAATTCTATCACACAAACCCCAATAAATACGTTTGTTACCATTAATTCCAGACAGACATTTAATTTCTGCATCCATACTGCAGAGCTTTCACACCAAGTTATATTTGCAATTCTAATGCTTAGGTCTATGATCACAAAAGCTTTCACATCACTTCAGCTGACTGTATACTTTTTTTTTGTTTGTTTTCTTTGAGTCAGAATCTCTCTCTGCTGCCCAGGCTGGAGTGTAGTGGTGCAATCTCGGCTCATTGCACCTCTGCCTCCCAGGTTCAAGCGATTCTCCTGCCTCAGCCTCCTGAGTAGCTGGGATAACAGGTGCCCACCAAGCCCAGCTAGTTTTTGTATTTTTAGTAGAGACGGGGTTTTCTCCATGTTGGCCAGGCTGGTCTCAAACTCCTGACCTCAGGTGATCTGCCAGCCTCGGCCTCCCAAAGTGCTGGGATTACAGGTATGAACCACCATGACCAGCTTCAGACTTTATACTTTAAGGGGAAGATATTTGGATGGCTATGTTAGGAAGTACTAATGATAAAATTTTAAATTCACAAATTAGACTTCAAAATTTTTAATTTCTGCTTATCAAAAGAGACCATTATATCATATGGAAAGAGTGATGAGGAAAAATTTTAAAAGGAAAGAGACCACTATAAAAATAAAATTGGCATGCCACATATAACTGTTAAAGGACTTGTATCCTTGTATCCAGAATATATAAACTACTTCTACAACTCAAAAAAAAAATTTAAGTGGTTTTTAGATACTTCAAAAAGAAAAATACATTCCTGGGGAAGATGAACATTCTCCTAAGGACAATAAGCAATTGAACTAACTAAACAATAAGTAAATGAAAAAGTGACTAGCATCTTTAGTAACTGGGGAAATGCAAATCAAAACCATAGTAAGATACCACTTAGTAAGATACTACACGCCCACTAGAATGGCTAAAATTTAGACAACCAACAATACTAAATGTTAGCAAGAATGGGAAGCAGTCACAACCAACACTGAAAATTGGTCTGGTAGTTTCTCATAAAGGTAAGTATGCACCTACCCTAGGACCCAGGAATTCCACCCTTAGGTATTACCCCAAGAGAAATGAAAACATGTACCAATAAACACAACCATATAAAAATGTTTACAGGCCAGGCGCGGTGGCTGAAGCCTGTAATCCCAGCACTTTGGGAGGCCGAGACAGGCAGATCATGAGGTCAGGAGATCGAGACCATCCTGGCTAACACGGTAAAACCCCGTCTCTACTAAAAAATACAAAAAAACTAGCCGGGCGAGGTGGCGGGCGCCTGTAGTCCCAGCTACTCGGGAGGCTGAGGCAGGAGAACGGCATGAACCCAGGAGGCGGAGCTTGCAGTGAGCTGAGATCTGGCCACTGCACTCCAGCCTGGGCGACAGAGCGAGACTCCGTCTCAAAAAAAAAAAAAAAAAAAAAAATGTTTACAGTGGTTTTATCCATAAAAATCAAAAACTGGAAACAACACAAATGTCCATCAACAGAAGACTGGATAAACTGATGGTACCACATTTATACAAGGGAGTATTATATAAAAGGATAACTAGGGATACATGCAACAATATGGATAAATGTAAAAAAACATGCGGAGCAAAAAAGCCAGACACAACAGGGTACAGACTGTATGATTCCATTTAAATGAAGTTCTAGAACATGTAAAATTAAAGTGAAAGGAATCAGAACACTACCTGTGCTGGGCGGCAGGGATGATACTAACTGGGAAGAGATGCGAGGGAACTTTGTGGGATGATGGAAATGTTCTGTATCTTGAGAGAATTGTGGATTACACGGGTGTTGGCATTTGTCAAAACTCATGGAAACAAGATACTTAAGGTGTGTGCATTTCACTGTATGGAAACTATATCTCAACCAAAATATGTTTTGAAAAGAAGTAAAAGGTGTAAGGTTTAAAAAGGGAAAATAAATAAATATTCAAGAGAATCTCTTAACAAGTAGAAATGACTTGGATTAGAAGAAAGAAGAGTAGACCAGGCGCAGTGGCTCACACTTTGAGAAGCCGAGGAGGAAGGACTGCTTGAGCCCAGGAGTTCAAGACCAGCCTGGGCAGCACAGATACTGTCTCTACAAAAAAATTTTAAAAATTAGCCGGGCACAGTGGCATGCATCTACAGTCCCAGATACTCAGGACGTTCCCCTGAGCCCAGGAGTCTGAGGCTGCAGTGAACCATGATCATGCCACTATACTCTAGCCTGCGCGACAGAGTATATATTTACATAGAGAGAGTATATATTTTTTGAGACCCTGTCTCAAAAAAAAAAAAAAAAAGAAAGAAAAAGAAAAAAAGAAGGGATGATAATTTTAATAATTTTAAAGAACTCTTCCAGTTCTAACATGCTTTGTAGCACATTCTTATTGCCTAACTCAATGTAACCTTACATTCTTAACATAAAACAGAAGGTTTAAAAGCAGAGGTTTGAGGTTATAAAGTCACATTCAAACATACAACAAAGTAAGAAAACCGCCACCAATAATTTGCCTTATTTGCTTCAGAGCTCTCTCTCTCACTATTATTTAAAAATTCACATAAATGATGTTATTTGCACAGTTATCTCGGCAACTTCCTTTTGTTACTTAACATAATAAGCTTGAGATTAATCCACATGGATACATGTAATTCTACTTCATTCATTTTATGAACTATATAATGTGGGTCCACAATTCTTTATCCAAAAATCTAAACTCCAAAAAGCTCTTAAGTTTTCTCATAACTTATTTTTAAAGTGTAATTAACCCAAACAGTATGAAGGCATTTAAAATCTATTTATCCCACTTAATATGAATATTCATAAATTTTGCTACAGAAAAAAAATTGTATGTTTGATTATGAGGTGTTTTCCAAATCCCAATGGGAGTGTTATACAATAAATGGTATACATACTGAATTACCCTTAATGTTTAAAAATTTCTAATTTCCAAACTGTATCTGCTCTAAGTATTCTGGAGAAAAGGATTGTTTACTTGAATTCCACTACACGAATAATATCAATTTATCCATTCACTTACTGAGGAACAGGTAAGCATTTTTGTACGTATTCACTATTATAATAAATACACCACCTCCATCTATCTAGATCCTATCTAGATTACTATTATAATAAATTACACCTCCATTTATCTAGATCCTTGAGCACATGGGTAAAAGTTTCTCTCAAGAAGACACAGAAATAGAACCGCTAGGTAGCACAGTGTGCCTCCAACTTTACCAGTCATTTAAACTTGCTACTTTTCCATTTTACATACAGCTAAGTACATCATGCAGATGATAAAAGGAGTCAGATATCCAGCCTGGAATGTTTCTATCTAAGGAACTTTTATATCATCATATAGCACTAACTTTTGGTATAAATGATCAAATTTCTATTTCATATAAAAAAAGAAAACCACAAATGATTGTGCATTCAAGTCCCTCAATAAGGAATAAAGGCAAAGCGTGTTCAAAGAAAGGTGTGAATTACAAAGATGCCTTAGCAGAACCCTCACTTCATTCTGAGACAGGAGAAATATTTTTAAAATTATACGTATGGAATATTAAATAAATCTACCTCTCAATATAAGACCTTATGTTTCTCCATTTAAACAAAGAACCATTCGCCAAAAAAGAAATAACCCTTCGTGTCCTAATGTGCTACTTACTGTCATTCTCAAGACAGTTTAGCTTACTTAAGAAGGTATACATAAAGATGCCATCTTCACACTCTACGTATGCAGAGACTGTGCGATGCTCCAATGAGAACACAGCGTAAGAAGGTGAAAGTTCCCTGTTGTAAAAAAAATTAGTCTAATTGGATCATTCTCAGACAAAAGAACCAAACTGATAAGCAATCAGGCATAAGAGGAGAAATCAATAAATTCACCATGCTGGTATATTTTGAGGTTTTGTTCACTCAAAAAACAAAATTATTAATAAAATCAGAGCTTCAAGGGTATGAAATGGAAACAATTTTCATTTTCTTCAAGGGCTTTTAACATCATTTTACTGTTAGAGGGATAAAAATTATTCCCACAAAAAAACATGCTAAGCATTAGTAAAGAATCAGGTATCCCTGTGTGACTACTATATTTTTAATTCCTAAATTGAAAAGTAATTATTTCTGTATGTAATAAATAAGAAAGGGCCAGAAGAGAAACTTCATTGTTGTGTCTTTTAAGCCTTCAGGTTCCTTATCTCCAAAATAATTTCATAATTTTGGCACCTTAGTGAACAAGTACAATATTTGGCATTTTGTAGGCATTCTCAGGGAAAGATGAAAAACTTGAACATCTCTCTCCAAAACTTGAGAGTCTTAATTAAGATTTCATCATCACCGGGCGCGGCAGCTCACGCCTGTAATCCCAGCACTCTGGGAGGCCGAGGCAGACAGGACATGAGGCCAGGAGTTCAACACCAGCCTGACCAACATGGTGAAACCCCGTCTCTACTAAAACTACAAAAATTAGCCGGGCGTGGTGGTGTGCGCCTGTAATCCCAGCTACTCAGGAGGCTGAGGCAGCAGAATCACTTGAACCCGGGAAGCAGAGGTTGCAGTGAGCTGAGACTGTGCCACTGCACTCCAGCCTGGGCGACAGAGACTCCATCACAAAAAAATAAAATCTCATCTCATCATCTCTTCAAAAACTTAAACATCTCTCTCCATCTATGTTCCTTCCCACCTTGCTGCTTCCTCTTTTCAACTATAACCTCTCTCAAAGAAGGAAAGAGAGAGGAAACAGAAGAGATTGGGAATAATTCTAATTTCTCTCCTCCTTTCACCTAACATAAAATAATATCTTTCCCTGAGAATCCCTACAAAATGCCAAGTACTGTTGTACGCTAAGGTGCCAAAATTTTGATCTCAAAAATCTCTATAAAATTATCTTGGAGACAAGGACCTGAAGGCTTAAAAGACACAACAATCAAGTTTCTCTTCTGGTCCTTTCTTATTTATTGCAAAGAAATATAATTACTTTTCACTTTAGGAATTTAAAAAAAATTAAGTAGCCACACAGGGATACCTGATTCTTTACTGATGCTTAGCATTTTATTAATCCAAACATATGAGCTGGGATAGATGCTCAAGTATTTCCTTATTCTGACAAATTCCTGTGTGTGAGTGTGTGTGTATCTATGTGTGTGTGTGTGTGTGTGTGTGTGTGTGTGTGTGTGTGTTTAACAGAGAGAGAGGGGTTTTGCTGTACTGCCCAGGTTGATCTCAAATTCCTGAGCTCAAGCAATCCTCCCACCTCAGCCTCTCCTGAGTAGTTGGGACTGCAGGCACACACACCACCATGCACAGCTTTTTCTGACAGTTTTTAACAAATTTTTTGGTCCCCATATTACAGGGGTAATTGACAATTCAAATAAAGCTACTTGTTTAACCTTAAGGTGTCTATACAAAAACAAGAAAACTTAAATGAAATGTTCACACAAGAATATTAAATAACTTTAGTGAACCTAAAATTTTCACACCAGAAAGAAAGGAAGTACTCAAAGAATAACAGGAACATGTCTGACAGACAGAGAAGTGAGCTTGAATAGGCTCCCACTGGCCAACTCTAGGACAGATTGAGCATCAAATTCGATAATGGTTACATACAAATTACTGAGAAAACCAGGGATCTATAAATCCATACAGATACGACATAAATAAATTGAACAGTTGATGAAGAATGAGATATGTATATAGTCTCAAGGTATCTCCTCACAAAACAAGTATTGATTACAACAGGAGAGTAACTGCCCAGTGGAGAAGCTGGAAAGGGATTATCACCTTGCTCAAGTAATCAAAGTGATCATCTTCAGTAATAAGACAGTCTGACAATCGTGTGCCATCTGCCACGGTACAATGACAAGAACAGAGCATCACTCCTGCGATATTCTTTTCAGCGATATACAACCTGAGCATATAATGAAGAAACACAGGACAACCCAAATAGAAGTATATTCTATAAAATTACTAGTCTGTAATCCTTGAAAGTATCCAGGTCACGAAGGCAAAAACAGACAGAAACTGTCCCAGATTGAAGGAGATGAAAGAGACATGTAACCTGTGATTCTAAACTCCATCTTTTTTATTTACAAAGATTATTTTTGTTTATCAGAACAACAAATGAAATTTGAATTCTAAGGTAATTTCCTGAATGTCATGGCTATGCCAAAGGTCCCATTTTGTGGGACACACATACTGTATAAAGGGAGAGGTATGATGACATATAGGTTGGCGATTTATCCTCAAATGGTTACGGAGGCAAAAAAGTTATTTTTACTGTATTTGCAATTTTTCTCTAAATTTGAGATGGTTTCAATTTTTAATTACTCAAAAAATATGATAGGGAAAAAATCCATTCAAAGTAGGAAAAAAAACTTTTACAAATTACATAGCGGTAACCTTGACAAGAAATGTACAACACTTAAATGAAGAAAACTACAGCACTTTGCTGGAACATGTAAATAAACTTTTAATCAATTAAAAAAATAATAGTAAGCCATACTTTATTTTTATTTTTTTGACACAGGGTCTCACTCTGTCACCCAGGCTCAAGTGCAGTGACGTAGTCCTGGCTCACTGCAGCCTCGACCTCCCAGGCTCCAGTGATCCTCCCACCTCGGCCTCCACCGCAGCTGAGACCACCAGTGTATGCCACAAAACTTGGCTACCTTTTTATTTTTATTTTTATTTTTACAGATGAAGTCTCACCATGTTGCCCAGGCAGGTCATGAAGTCCTCGGCTCAAGCAATCCACCCACCTCAGCTTCCCAAAGTGCTGGGATTAGAGACATGAGCCACCGTACGCCATACTTGAAAAATAATTTGCAGGTTTAACACAACCCTGATTGTGGTTGACTGAGAAAAAGAACAGTTCTGAAGTTCATTTTTAATGAACTTCCAGATGCAAATATATTTATTGAGTATTTACTATGTGTCAGGTACAAGGGATACAGCAGTAAGCAAGAGAAATAAGATCTTTACCCTCATGGCACCGAAATTCCAATGAAAAAGAAAGTAGACAAACTGTCAAGAATGTTATTTACAAATTGTGATAAATGATATTGAAGAGACAGGATAATATGGCAGACTGGGTACAGGATTTCCTACTTTAGATAGGGTTGGGTTCGGGAGGGCCCTGTGAAGAAACAGCATCTGAGCCGAGCCCTGAGGCAGGTGGGATATATAAAGAGTTGGGTAAGAGTATCCGGCAGCACCTCAGAACAAGAGTGAGAATGGCAAAAATACAGATATGGGAGGGAAATTTTTTCAATGCCCAACCGGCCATTAATACAAAATTATTAGCCTGTAATAATTAAATCAATCTAGTACTAGAAGAAAGTACCAGAAAAAAGGATAACAAACAGAAAAGTAGATCTTATAATATATAAGCACTTAACAACAACAAAAAATGCCACAAACCAAAAGGAAAGGGACCGACCTTTACCACACAATGTGTAGAACAATCTTCAGTTATTAGGAAAACATCAAAATAAGTTTGTCTCCTCACACAAAAATACAAAATAAATTCTTAAGGAAAATTAAAGAACTAAGAGTAAAATGCAAATTAATTAGAAAACAAAAAACATATATACACATTTAATGATATTCATTCAGATAAAGAAGGCCTTTCCAAGAAAAAAAGAAACGTAAGGAATTGCAAAAAAAAAAAAAAAAAAAAAAAAAGTGTGGTACATTTTACTGCTTACCAATATAAAATGTGTATACATCAAAAACATAAAAACTAAAGAGCAAACGACAAACACTGAAAATTATTTATAACAAATGTGAGAGAAAAAACTTTATCCTCACTATATAGAGCCCATATAAATTAAATATTAAGCTCTTCCCTTCCCCCAAGAAAAATTAACAAAAAATACACAATTCACAGATAATACCCAAATAGCAAGTAAACACATGAAAAATGTAAACCAAAAAAATGCAAATTAAAACAAAATAATACTTTTTAACGTACAACACAGGCAAGTTTTTTTTCAGGGTAAAGATAACATTAAGATGTAAAGTGAGACCGGCATTCTTACAGACTGCTAGTGAGATGGTCTAATCTTTACGGAAAACAGTTTGTCAGTAGGTATATCCAGAACAGCCTTTCTTAATCAGTACTGTATTCTGCTAAAGAATTAAGCCCTACATAAAATAATTTCAGGACTGTTTTCTCAATTCTCTCAAGGATAATTCAAGCCAGTATAGCTCGAGATGCACAGGAAATACATTAATTTTACTACACAGGGTAGATACCTCAGGGCATTAGAGCTTAATTTCCTCAAGGACCGAATTGCGAAGGGCTGATCAAGAGCTATTTTAAAAAGATGCATTCTTTAAGAATATTATAATACACCTCTTTCATTTTATAAGCACAATTGTGTCATCATCAAGAAGTAGAGACTATATTTTAGCCATGCTGCTTTTCTCTCCAAACACAAGGTAGATAATATAATAATCTGCGGACTAATCTTTGTAACTTTTTTCATTACAAAGTAACGAATGCCACGTTAAACACTTTAAGAGCGTATAATGTATACGGGGAAATGGACTCTGCTGTAATTCCTTTCATCGTCTTTGACACATAGATTCAATTATTTAGCGATCTACCTTCGGAAAATAATCAGAAAATGTGAAAATGCATTAACAAACATAGCCATGACAGTATTATAATAAAAAAAAAGGAATATCCTAAATATGCAACAATAAAAGAATGGCTAAAAACATGACATCATTTCATATAGTCATTTAAAATAACCTTCCTGAAGAGTATTTAGTAACGTGGGGCAGATGCTCTAAGTTTTTTAATCAGTTTTTTAAAGTCATATAAAGAATGTGTGGACCAGGTGTAGTGGCTAACACCTATAATCCCAGCACTCTAGGAGGCTGAGGAGGGAGGATGGCTTAAGGCTAGGAATTCGAGACCAGCCCAGGCAACAGAGTGACACCCTTTCTCTACAAAAAAAAAATTTTTTAATTAGCCAGGGCTGTTGGTTCACACCTGTAATCCCAGCTACTCAGGCAGCTGAGGCAGGAGGATCACTTGAGCCCAGGAGCTTGAGGCTCTATTAGCTATGATTGTACTACTGCACTCCAGGCTGGGCAACACAGTGAGACCCTGTCTCTCTACAAGAACGAAAGAAACGTGTGTGGTATGTGTACACATGCATGCATAAACCCAATTGGGTATGTCTACGACGCATAGAAGTATAGAAGGTTTTTTTCCTACATACCCTTTAGTATTCTTACACACTTTTTTATCATGTTAAGTATTACTCTGTAATGAGGAAAAACTATTAAAGAAATAGCTCTACAAATTACTGTTACCTACTCTGCGTTTGGAGAGAAGTAACATTGCTAAAAGATAACGAGTGCTTCCTGAAGATGGTACAATTGTGCTTATAAAGTAAGAGGGTGAATAGAATATTCTTCTTAAAGAATACAGAGATCAGGCCAGACACAGTGGCTCACACCTACAACTCAGTACTTTGGGAGGCTTAGGAGGAAGAACTGCTTGAGCCCAGGAGGTCAAGACCAGCCTGGGCAACATGGCAGGGCCCTGTCTCTACAAAAAAAAAAATTAAAAATTAGCCTGGCATGGTGGCACATGCTTGTGGTCTCAGCTACTCAGGAGGCTGAGATTGGGGGATCACTTGAGCTGGGATGGTCAAAGCTACAGTGATCCACGATCACACCACTCCAGCCTGGACTACAGAGCAATACCCTGTCTCAAAAACAAAAAATGCACAAATCAAGAATCAGTGCTACTCTAACAATGCACTCTTCCACATACTCCAAAATCAGTTCCAAAGTTAGTCTCCAGTCAAGAAACAATGAACACTAAAACTAAGAAATTTGCCAAACCTTCAAATGTACACTAATGAGGGACATTTTAAAGCTAGAAAGCAATAGCTGTCCTTGAGACCTTGGCCTGTAAGTAAAATCCACCTGCTTTTTGAAAATCCCTTACCCACCCCGTATCATCAAGGTTCTAATCCAGTTATAAGTTCACTTAAGTATTAAAGTTAGGCAGCAAATAACCTGAAATCAACACATAAAAGCTTCATTAGGCAATATGAATATACTCTTTAGAGTCCAGGGAAACTCTCATTTAAGCACTATACACAGAGTTTACAGACAAAATAAGAAAGTATAAGCCAGGCGCCGTGGCTCACGTCTGTAATCCCAGCACTTTGGGAGGCCGAGGCAGGCGGATCACAAGGTCAGGAGTTCGAGACCAGCCTGACCAACATGGAGAAACCCCGTCTCTACTAAAAATACAAAAATTAGCCGAGCGTGGTGGTGCCTGCCTGTAGTCCCAGCTACTCAGGAGGCTGAGGTAGGAGAATAGCTTGAACCCGAGAGGCGGGGCTTGCAGTGAGCCGACATCGCGCCACTGCACTCCAACCTGGGAAACAGAGCGAGACTTCGTCTCAAAAAAAAAAGAAAAAAAGAAAAAAAGGCTGGGCACGATGGCTCATGCCTGTTAACCCCAGCACTTTGGGAGGCCAAGGCAGGAGGATCACAAGGTCAGGAGATGGAGACCATTCTGGCTAACACTGTGAAACTCTGTCTCTACTAAAAATACAAAAAATTAGCCAGGCGTGGTGGCGGGTGCCTGTAGTCCCAGCTACTAGGGAGGCTGAGGCAGGAGAATGGCAGGAACCCGGGAGGCGGAGGTTGCAGTGAGCCGAGATGGCGTCACTGGACTCTGCCTGGGGGAACAAGCAAGACTCCATCTCAAAAAAAAAAAAAAAAAATTACAAAATCATCTTATATAATACTCTTTTTTTTTTTTTTTTTTTTTTTGGAGACAGAGTCGCTCTGTCACCCAGGCTGGAGTGCAGTGGCCAGATCTCAGCTCACTGCAAGCTCCGCCTCCCGGGTTTACGCCATTCTCCTGCCTCAGCCTCCTGAGTAGCTGGGACTACAGGCACCCGCCACCTTGCCCAGCTAGTTTTTTTTTGTATTTTTTTTTTTTTTTTAGTAGAGACGGGGTTTCACCGTTTTTTAGCCAGGATGGTCTCGATCTCCTGACCTCGTGATCCGCCCGTCTCGGCCTCCCAAAGTGCTGGGATTACAGGCTTGAGCCACCGCGCCCGGCCTTATATAATACTCTTAACAAACAAAGCACCAGTGAGTTTATGCCTATCATTCAAGAACCCTGAACTCAATGACATTTGGCAAACGACTATAATACAATCTTTGAAATCAAAATGTCAAACTGACACAACCAGCTATGGCAATTACTCTAAAAAGCAGTGGCTAGGCCAGCCGCAGTGGCTCACACATGTAATCCCAGCACTCTGGAAGGCCAAGGCGGGCGGATCACAAGGTCAGGATTTCGGGACCAGTCTGGCCAAGATGGTGAAAACCCGTCTCTACTAAAAATACAAAAATTAGCTGGACTTGGTGGTGGGCGCCTATAGTCCCTGCTACTCGGAAGGCTGAGGTAGGAGAATCACTTGAACCTGGGAGGCCAATGTTGCCATGAGCTGAGATTGCGCCACTGCACTCCAGCCTGGGCAACAGGGTGAGACTCTGTCTCAAAAAAAAAAAAAAAAAAAAAAAGCAGTGGCTAAAATGAAATACAGTAAAATTGGCAAACTACACTGGACCCACAGTTTTGCTTTAAATATATTTTTTACAATATAAATTAGCTCATACATGATCACAGTAAAGAGAGGACTATCATTACAACAAAGCTGTGCTGATTCATCTATACCTTTTCCTGGGCAAAAGAACTACAGAGAGAGGCAGAATTACAGCCTTCAGCAGGAAAGGAAAATGCCCTCAGCTTGCCTGCTGAATAAATAGCAATCCTTTCAGCTCTATTTTGAGAAAACTAAAAAAGAGCACCTGCATCCAGGGCTCCCTTCCTACAGGGCACACCCCTGAGCGCTCATGGCCCTCTGCTCAAGACAGGCTGCACTTTCTCCTGCACTCAGAGATCCACTTCCATCAGCATTTTCTCAGCACTGTAAGCAAGCATTTCTACTCAATTATTTCTGTGCGTTTTCAATATATGTTGAAGCATTCTCTGGCTACTATGACCTGGCATCCTAGGGCCATCCAAGTAATCTCCTGAGGTACCATTTATTAACATTACTTCTGTTTGTGTCAGAACTACAAAGTTACATATATTTAGAATAGTCTTCCCCAAATGCTAACTTTCCAACAGTAAAATTTTATACAACCTGATGCTCTTCATCAGATAGCAGAAACACTGGCATTTTACACTAAAAACTTCTCAAACGGGCTTGTTATAAAATGAGTTGTAAAAACAATTTAGTGGTTGCCAACCGTTTTCCATTAAAAGAAAACAAAACTTAAAACATCTAACATCGCCCACAGAGCAAGTGTTGTATCATAAAACTTATGTTTTGGCCGGGCACAGAAGCTCACACCTGTAATTCCAGCACCTTGGGAGGTGGAGGCAGGCAGATTGCCTGAGCCCAACAGTTCGAGACCAGTCCGGGCAACATGGCAAAACCCCATCTCTACAAAAAATACAAAAACTAGCTGAGTGTGGTGGCACACACCTATGGTTCCATATTTTCAACTACAAAACTTAAAACTGAAAGACAAAATACAGAACTCAAATAAATATAAATTCATAATCAGATACTTCTTGCTTTTTTTTTTTTTTTTTTTTTTTGAGACAGAGTCTCGCTCTGTTGCCCAGGCTGGAGTACAATGGTGCAATCTCAGCTCACTGCAACCTCCACCTCTCGCCTTCTGCCTCGGCCTCCTGAGTAGTTGGGATTACAGGCGTCTGCCACCACATCTGGATAATTTTTCTACTTTTAGTAGAGACGAGGTCTCACCAGGTTGGCCAGGCTGGTCTCGAACACCTGACCTCAGGTGATCCACCTGCCTCAGTCTCCCAAAGTGCTGGGATTACAGGCGTGAGCCACCGCACCTAGCCTCTAACTGCTAATTTTCAAAGTATCAAACTCATTCAACAAATCTGTGTTTATCATTTAAGATGCTGTCAACATAGCCAGAGCAACATAAGTAACACAGGTACTCCCTATTGTCCAGTCCCTGATTAAATTTCAAGGGCTCACTTGATTTGATAAACAAGGTATTAAGCAGTTTAAAGCCACTATTTTAAACTACTAATATAGTTCTTTGTTTGTTCTTCCTAATCTATCTTGCAATGCTGACATAAGGCTTAGAATCGATATATGAGAAGGTTCCAGCTCACAGTAAATACTCAACAAAGGGCAATTATATTAATCACCATAGTGAATATCTGTTTTAATTTATGACTGTTCATAAAACTTTTAAAAAATAAGGTATTGAGGTGTAGTTCACATAACATAAAATTAACCATTTTAAAGTGAACAATTCAGTAACATTTAGTATATTCCCAGTGTTTTGCAATGACTGCCTCTACCTAGTTCCATAATATTTCCATCACCCCAAAGTAAAACTCCTAACCCTTAAGCAGTCTCTTCCCATTCCTCACGCTTTCCAGCCCCTGGCAACCACCAATTAGCATTCTACATCTGTAGATTTATCTACAAAATATATTACATATACATGGAACCATACAATAAGTGACCTTTTGTATCTGGCTCCTTTCAGTCAGGATAAAGTTTTGGAGGTATATCCACACTGCAGCATGTATCAGAACTTCATTCCTCTTCACGGCTGAATAATATTCTATTGTACGGCCAAAGCACGTTACCCAACCAATACTGTAGATACACCTACAGGAAAAAGTATTTCTGCACAAATGCTGCTCCATAAAATTGGAAGGAGCAGCTGCTGCACCAGATGCACAGATGCCAAAGTATAAACACAAGAAACACAAAAAAGCAAGGGAAATACAACACCTCAAAAGAAACTCAATAATTCTCTAGGAACAAATCCCCCCCCCAAAAAAAAAAAATCCCTGAAATGCCTGAAAAAATTGAAAAATAATGATCTTAACCTCACTCTAGAATTCTGCTCCTCCAGAAATTCGTGTTTATAAAACCACACACGGTCTATATATTTCATGTTAACATTATTTTAAACTCAAATGCATGTTTCTCTCTTTCTACCCTGTCCCCTTGTGAAAAAAATCTCTCAAAGTACACAGCATACTACTGGGCATTCATGGTAGGCACTCAATAAATATGTATTGATAGACTGATTAGACAATGCTTTGTTAAAGCAGAGACTGCGTAGAAACAAAGGTCACCTTGTGAGAGTGAATGCAGCCAGACCTCCCTCCTCTCATTGGGAAACCACACAGATACTCACAAAGCATGCCATCCCAGATAATGCACAGTGACACGCCAGGAGAAAAACAGCTAATGCTGCCATCCATTTTGCCTAAATGCTGAACTTTGACTGCAGCACTCTGTAAGGTCAGTTAAATATATCTAGTAGCCAAACAGGCAAGGGACAAACTAGGTAAATTTTTTAAACACAGCTGGGGGTGTGGTGGGGAAGAATCCTAGTGAAACATAAGTTAAAACAAAAATCCTAAAGGAATCCCAATATGTAGTTCCTAAACAAGGGCAATTGCTCTGTGATATTCATCATACTACATAATATACCCAGGCCCTGGGAAAGCACTGGTCTTAGAATAGCCCTCTACAAAAAAGAAAGTTATTGATTAGGCTTTAATTTAAATGTCTGGCAAATCCTCATGAATCCAGAATTGTGACAGTGCAAACTTTGAATACACGATTTTTACAGCACATAACAGTCAAGATAATTTTCTCTTTGTTAGTTTTGGAATTCTTATCCATAAATATAGGAAATCCAGTTATAAAAACAATAACCTCTTTTTTTTCTGAATCTAGAAGATCAGGACAATAAAAATAACATAAGCAGCATGCTTTTTTTTTATATACTGGTCCTGATTACTGCAAACACTTGAAAGATAAGCACAGACCACCCAAAAGGCCAAGGCTAGCTTAAAGATCACACTCTCGTCTGCAAGACAAAACAGAGGTGGTTTCCAGGGAAAAGAGACCAAGCTCCCAGACGGTATGAAAACTGAAGTAAACATACCATAATTTGCCAAGTATTTGCTTTCACCTGTCTTCTACTACCTGCATATATCATACGAGCTGTAAAACAAGCTGGCCTCCCTGTTAAAGGAAACACGGGAAGGACTCTTTTCTTAAAGTTTAGTTAATGAGTGAAGATAAAGAGTTCTAGCAAGAGAGAACAAACAGTCCAAGAAGGAAGCAAATAGAAGAGTCTGGAAGACTAAATAGAAAACAAAAACAACAAGTGTGTCAAGAGAATAATTTCATGAAAAATAAATAGATAGGAGGGAGGACAACTGAAGCTATACAAGGATTTTCATGAGACAGTAAGTCCACACTTTCCAAAGCCCTTGTTTCAAAGAATGCTGAGGAGGACTTATAGAAGCTAGCAAGTTCAGGGAATCCTAGTATTAGCTCCAAGATGAAAAAACACATACATTCTTCAGGAGAATACAAAAACAGCATTATTTCTATCTGACAAAACTAACCTGGCTGGGGTGATCTCTTCCTGAATGAAGTACATATTTAATGCATAACAAAAAGCTGGGCAACACTGATGAAAACTACTTGAACTGTTCCATAATCAAAGTGACAGTCCCGAATATAAACTCAATGTTTGCTGAATAAATAATACCCATTAATGCTTTTTCCCTCTTGACCTATATCAAGCATAGGGGAAACAAGTCATTTTAGAATTGAACAAGTGCTTTAGAATTGAAAATAATATTTTCACAACACTTATACATTTTTATACCATACATAGCAGTTTACCCTTCCCCTCCCAAGTTTCTAGATATAGAAATAAATTCAACTTATTAATCCTGTGAACTATTCAAATAAACTATTCAAAGAGAAAAACAGGATAAAATGATTGCAGCTGACAATTTTTTTTTTTTTTGAGACAGAGTTTCACTCTTGTTGCCCAGACTGGAGTGCAATGGCACAATCTCTGCTCACCACGACCTCCACCTCTTGGGTTCAAGCCATTCTCCTGCCTCAGCCTCCTGAGTAGCTGGGATTGCAGGCTCCCGCCACCACACCCGGCTAATTTTTGTATTTTTAGTAGAGATGGGGTTTCTCCATGTTGGCCAGGCTGATCTTGAACTCCCGACCTCAGGTGATCCACCCTCCTCAGCCTCCCAAAGTGCTGTGGTTATAGGCATGAGTCACCGCGCCCGGCTGACAATTTCATTTTCAGATACATAATACTTTTTAACGTTTTTTCTCAGAGTATACAATCTAGATGGTATTGTTTTTCTATGCTTATCTCATTTGGTTGCCAAAAAGACTAATCAAACAAGTTAATGGAGCACTATTTTCTCTTCAGCGTTATAGCTTAACCTAAAGAGCACTCATCTCAGCCGGGCACAGTGGCTCACGCCTGTAATTCCAGCACTTAGGGAGGCCGAGACGGGCCGATCACAAGGTCAGGAGATCGAGACCATCCTGGCTAACACTGTGAAACCCCGTCTCTACTAAAAATACAAAAAATTACCCGGGCGTGGTGGCGGGCACCCATAGTCCCAGCTACTCGGGAGGCTGAGGCAGGAGAATGGCATGAACCCAGGAGGTGAGCTTGCAGTGAGCCAAGATCACGCCACTGCACTCCAGTGCAGTGGCCACAGAGCGAGACTCCGTCTCAAAAAAAAAAAAAAAGGCACTTATCTCAAGCCCAGAAAAGTCGTATATTTTTATTCCTTGTACTCAAAAGTGTGAAAAAAAATACACAGCTTATTATCACCAAAAAGGGAATATTTATTCATAATTAATATTTATCCACACACCCATTAACATTTACTAATTCTAGGTGATGGATACACAGGTTTGTGTTTATGTAATTATCTTTAAAGTTCACTGGATATATATAAAATACATAGAGACAATAAATGTCAGGCTAATGTTCTAAGTTTTCAGCTTGGTTAACTAGATGAGTGCTTCCAGGGTGGTTCCCTGACCAGCAGCATAAGCATCACCTGGGAAATTGTTAGAAATACGAAATCTTGTGCCCCACCCCAGACTGACTTGATCAGAAGTTCTGAGGATGAGTCCCAGCAATTGTGTTTTAACAAACCCTCAAGTTAATTCTGATGCACACTTAAGTTTGGGGACTAGCTGACTAAAAGATCTTGCTATTCATCAAGAACAGAAAACAAGAGAAGCAGCAGAGCCAGAGGAGATCACAACGCCAGATGCCTTAGTGCTTCATGAATTCACCTTCTGTTCCCCTCCCCCTGCCACATCCCCCAGGTGGTCACGGTGGGGTTTTTCATTCTTAAGAGACAGGGTCTCGCTCTGTCACCAAGGCTGGAGTGCAGTGACAGGATCAGGACTCACTGCAGCCTCAACCTCCTGGCCTCCAGGAATCCTCCCACCTTAGCCTCCTGAGTAGTTGGGATTTACAGGCACGTACCACTGCACCTGGCTAATTTTTCTTCTTTTCTTTTGTTTTTGTTTGGTTTGGTTTGGTTTGCTAGAGACGAGGTCTTGCTATGTAGCCCTTGCTGGTCTCAAGCTCCTGGCCTCAAGCGATCCTCCCACCACCTCGACCTCCCAAACCACTGGGATTACAAGCACGGGCAACCATGCCCAGTCAGTTTTCCTTATTTCTAATTATACCCAGGTAAATGTATTTTAGTATTCATGAATTTATGCTTCTTAGTCTAACTGCATTATATGCTTTTTAACCTCTAAATCCTCAACCCAGAATATACATTACAATTACCTTAGGAGAGTGTTTTAAAAATCCTGATGTCCAGGTTGCAGACCATACCAATTAAATTGGGGGATGGAGGCTGACCAAAAGTATTGTAAAAGCGCCCCAGGCAATTCCAAGTGTGCAACAATAGCTGGAAATCATGCAATCTAAGTGAAACTTTTTGTCTCTAGTTCAGTATTTCTCCAAGTATGATGACAAAACTATCTATCAGAATCACTAGAAGTATATTTCCCAAAATGATATTAAAAATAATCTTCAGTGGTACATATATGACTTTTATTTATTATTTTTTTTTTTTTGAGACTGAGTCTCACTCTGTTGCCAGGCTGGAGTGCAGCGGCATGATCTCGGCTCCCTGCAACCTCCGCCTCCCGGGTTCAAGTGATTCTCCTACCTCAGCCTCTCTAGTAGCTGGGACTACAGGAACACGCCACCATGCCTAGCTAATTTTTACATTTTTTGTAGAGATGGGGTTTCACCATGTTGACCAGGATGGTCTCGATCCCTTGACCTCGTGATCCACCCGCCTCGGCCTCCCAAAGTGCTCGGCCTGACCTTTTTCTTAATAGTTATGTATTTATACTTTCATTTTTTGTTTTTTGGCAAATGTTTTCCACATGTAGCAGTGAGAGTTTCATTTTAAAGTAAGATTCAGTTTTTTAAAATGAGTCAACTTTTTAAATTACTAAATAAATAGAATAGGGAAAACACTGAAGAGATGGTAAGCAAACAAAAAAGGTTCAGTTAACCTTCACAAATACAGATTCCTGAGCCCTCCCCGAGCAGTCCTGAACCAGAAACTTTGGGAGGGGGGTCTGGAAATTTTAATTTTTTTTTTTTTTTTTTGAGACAGAGTCTCGCTCTGTCACCCAGGCTGGAGTGCAGTGGCCAGATCTCAGCTCACTGCAAGCTCTGCCTCCTAGGTTTACACCATTCTCCTGCCTCAGCCTCCCGAGTAGCTGGGACTACAGGCGCCTGCCACCTCACCCGGCTAGTTTTTTGTATTTTTTAGTAGAGACGGGGTTTCACCGTGTTAGCCAGGATGGTCTCGATCTCCTGACCTCGTGATCTGCCCGTCTCGGCCTCCCAAAGTGCTGGGATTACAGGCTTGAGCCACCGCGCCCGGCAAATTTTAATTTTTAACAGTGCTCACAGGTGATTCACATACAGTAAAGCTCGGAATGCTGTAATCAAGAAAATGCTCTAATAAAGAAAAATTTGAGACTTCTGCTACTAAGCAAAGAAAAAGTTTGGGTGTAAAAGGGAACCTCTCATTCCATCCTGTTTGCTACCACCACGTGCCTGTCTCACACTTCTTGGGTCAGGAAGAAGTACAGTTTCTGCTTCAAGTCTTAGATCTTATCCTGACGTCCTGTTCCATCCTTTCTTTTTTGGCCAAGTCCCAAAATCCAGGGCTTATCATTTGCTCTCTTCTCACCCTTCTCATTCTCCTTAACGTTGCCACAGAGTGGGCATCCCCACCCCAGGAGGTTGTGGGACGACCTCTTGTACCACATCCATCTGCTTTTCCGGCTACCCTCTGAAGGCAATTCTTTTAAAATGTCATTGGCTGGGCGCGGTGGCTCACACCTGTAATCCCAGCACTCTGGGAGGCCAAGGCGGGTGGCTCACCTGAGGTCAGGAGTTCGAGACCAGCCTGGCCAACATGGTAAAACCCTGTCTCTACTAAAAATACAAAATTAGTCGGGCATGGTGGCAGGCGCCTGTAAATCCCAACTACTCAGGAGGCTGAGACTGGAGAATCGCTTGAACCCGGGAGGCAGAGGTTGCAGTGAGCTGAGATCATACCATCGCACTCCAGCCTGGACAACAAGAGTGAGACTCCATCTCAAAAAGATAAAAAAAAAAAAAAAAAAAAAAGTCACAAAACACTGGTAAATCATCCCATCTTACCTGTCATTTGTCCTTTCAAATTCCAATGATAACCAACCTCCATCCATTCAAATTGCAAATTGTTTATATATTGTGGCATGGTTAGAAAATCCCCTCACTAGACTGAGGATGGCAAATACATTTCAATTCATACTACCAACTCTTATCCATTAGCAGTAGCCAGTGGTTCTCAACCTTGACTTCACATTAGAATGACTCGGGGAGATTTTTCAAATCCCCACAGCAAGACCAACCCAAGCCCAATTAAATCAAATTATCTGAGGGTTTGGGTGAGACTCAGGCATCAGGTTTTGGTTTGTTTTTTAAGCTTCTCGGTGATACCAATACACAGCCGAGGCTGAGAACCACCGATCTGGGTTCAGCTAGAGATGTTGCCAAGACAGATTTAGAGATGATCTGCCATGAGCGGCAACATTTTCGCCAATCCAGCACTAGATTCACTCAGGCAAGTACGGGAGACTCTGACAGAACAGGGACTTCTGAAGACAGAAATGTCCAATTCCAGTATCAATGAGGGTAATACGCAAATATTTGTTTACATTTATCTTGGGGTATTTCTTGACAAAAACATAAAAAATATTTTACTCTGGCCTGCCAGGTTTTTTTTAAAACCAAACACTATCCCTCCAAATATGCACAGTAGACTTATGAAATTAAGCTGTCTCAGATACTTATAATTTTCAACAAGGCCTAAGATGGTGAAATTTATCAATTATTTAGCTGAATCTACTCAAGGGGAGATCCGAAGCAAGAGAGTTAAAATAGACAAATACTACTGTCTATAGGTACCACAAAGCATATGCAATCACAAGTTCAATACCACACATCACAAACAATTCCAACTGCTGCTGTGATACAGATCCCTTTCATAATTATATTTATTGTACTAGTGCAATTAGAGCTACTCATTCAATGTCTTGCACAGACTATAAATCTTTGAATATGTGAAATTTGGATTTAAAAATCTATTTTGCAATACATTTGCCACCAAAAAATTTTTATAACAACAACATTAAGTGTAAAGCATATTCTAAAAAGTAACAAAATTTAGCTTTACTCTTGATGTGACAGAGAAATAATGTTTAATTTTAGGAAGCACAATTTTTCTAATAAATGAACACTTGGCACAAAGTATCACAGTTGTATCCACTTCCTGCCATAAATGCCAGCAGCAAGTACATCCTATCTCAAGTTCCTCTGAAGCCAGTGAGTGGGTAGAACACAGCCAGAGCCAAAATGGGGAACACATGGTATTCATTCTTCGAAAAAAACCAGCAGCGGATTACAACCAGGAGGGGAAGCCATCTGTCGCAAGGAAAAGAGGTGGCGGGAGCTGTAACATGCCACCTCAACCTGCACGGTCATATTTTAGATTTTAACCCTTGTAATGAACGATAGTTTTCAAAATTATTAGCGTCAAGGTTATGGATGGAATGGGAAGACGAAGAAAAACCACCAACACTGCAATTCTACCAATACCATAACCATATCTCATACGGGGAAGAGCAACAACATAGCAGCAAATAGAAACCAAACAAAGGCAAAAAAATCAGAAACAAGTCAACACTTTGAGAAATTCAACGCCCTCTAGTATGGGAAGCGCTGGCCGTTGTTATCTGCATTATCTGCATCTAGCCTAAGAACATTGCCCAAAACTTCAAAATGAACAAAAGGTGACTTCCAAAATTTAAAGATAAAAGCAAACTAAAAGTCAAGAATCAAGCTTTACCACTGTCTCAATTCCCCCTACCCTTTACCCACCCTAATTCACCCACCATCACCTTCAAAAAGGTAAAATCATAGAATAATTAAATAGATTGAAAAAAAGAATCTTACTAAAGTGTCAGTTCTATCTTCTCTGTGGTCTTACACCCATTAAAACCCGTTTTAGACACATGTTTCTAACCTTCAGAGAAGCACAAAACGAGTATTAGTTAACTGTCGTTTTTAAATCTCAGAATACAGTGAGGTTTAACTAAGAAAAAGTATAGTCACTAAACTTCTATTTATTTAAATCAGCATTTTATAGTGCCATTACAATGTAGAAACACTGTTCACAAACACCTTACTTGTGAAATCAGAAGTGTTCACACTAATTCTAGTTTATTCACTTACTTGTCAATGTTCTGTAATTTAACCAGTTCTTGAAACCTTACCTACTCCACCCAAAGCCATCTCTAAAAAGAAAATAGTGATTTCCCCTTGAATAGATTCAGCTAAAAACCCAATTACTGGTAATTTAATTCTTCTTTCAGGCTTTGGCATACAAAGACATATATATTCTACCCAAAAAAAAAAAAAAAAAAAAAAAAAAGGCCATTTAACAAATTTTTAATTAAAATGCTTCTGTGTATGTCAATAAATGTTTTATTTTTAAATTAAATCAATAACGGGGGGTTATGCCTCACGCTCCTTAAGAACAACACAATAAATATTTATGATAAACAGTTACCCTCCACCAAGTTAACAGTGTTATTATTCTAATTACACCAAATGAACTCAGTAGTTCAGAAATGACAGATTTATTTGTTCAAAAGTTCAATAACTAGGACATCAATAAGTAGGACATTTCAATCAACAGACCTCTGGGGAAAATCCACTGGGTCACATAAAAATACACCAAATGTTCACACATCATGAAGTAATTAATGCTGAATTCTTCATTCAACTACTCAATGATAACACTTGGGGCAACTCTAGAATCAGGCTACTTTCCTCTTTCCCTAAAACAACTAAGGCAAATGTGAAGGGTGTGTCACATCCTCAAGTCTCTGATTCCCCGACAAAGCACATACCGTGGAGTGGCACTATCCGGTCGGAAGGCTGCCTCTGCTACCTAACAGCCACGTGACTTTGGGCAACCTACTCTCAGCCTTAGTCTCTACTTCAATAAAATTAACAGTACCTACCTCATAAAGTTGTTATGACGGCTAATAACACAGAGCACATAAAACAGGGCCTGTTTCTTAGTAAACACTACAGAAGTGTTAGCTATTATTATTTACTCTGTTATCTAAACAAAGTACTGAAAAACTCTGTAAAAGGTCAGAGTTAAGTAAACACTGTACTAAGTCTAGCAAGTCACACAGACTCTATCACAACTACTCTATCTATCACTGGTGTGAAAGCAGCCATACATAATACAAAAATAAACACAGCTGTGTCCCAATAAAACTTTATTTATGCACACTGAATTTTGAATTTCATATAATTTTCACATATCACATTTATTTTTTAATCATTTAAAAATGGAAAAGCCATTCTTTGCTTGTAGGATGTACAGCTCCTGTAGGAAGGATTTGGCTATAATATGGTGATCCCTATCAAAAACTAATGCTTCTCAAAGCCAGTCCATGTCAAGTTGACTTAATAAAATTGTCACTACAAAGTTAAAATCTGTATTTTCTTGAAAGAACTCTTATTGTGAAATTATGCACAATTCCTTTGGTGTTAAATTGACTTTCCCCTTATAAAATAACAGTAATATGTATTATCGTTTTTTAATTGTTTTTATTTGACAATCCTATGCCAGTCTCCCCCACTTTTTTTTGTTGTTATTTATTTTTTATTTTGCTAGTGTGTGAAATGCAAGCCTGGGAATCATTAATCTAATCCTTTCCGCCTAATCAGAACAAGAAAAGTACTGATGTATGTCATTTACACCTGCTGATATTGACTGATTATTTAAACTAATCAAATTATATTTATCATCTTCTTAACTGATCACCTATTATCTCTTTCCTCTACCCCTTCTCTCAATGTTAACCCCTTCTCAGGAGCCTTTGGATCCTATGATACACCTATTCTCGTATTTCCTCCTCCAACAAAAACACAGAGGAATTTTAATGCCATCTTTTACATTTAATAAATGACTGAATAAATAATTTTTCAATAAATATTTTAAACAAGTATGTACAATTCATTCATTTGTCCTTAGTCAAAAACACAATGACATTTGGCTTTGTAGCCAGACGGACCAGTATCTGTCACTAGACAGATGTGAACCTGAACAAATTCCTCTCTGAATTTTCAATTTCCTCACCTATAAATGAGGACAACATTGCTTACCTACAGAACTGTTAGTAAGGATTAGAAGCAATGTATATGAAAGCATCTAGGATGGTATCTATAAATATTCTACAATAATTATTACTAGCATCTACAATAGTCTAGATATATTAGCATCTTTATCTACAATAGATATTAACACCTTCACTAGTTCTCTACCATAGGTACTCAGAGATGCATTTGATAACAGCATCATAGTAAGACATCAGCTCCACTGACGAATCTATTACAGTATTTTTTAAAGGATACAACAGCAAATGATACGTAAAAACCAAAGGGAACCTCAGATGCAATGCTACAATTTTAATGTCAGTGGAGTAAATAATAGGTATTGTGGGCAAAGTATACCTTTTAGTGACATACACTTATGTAAGAATTTAACGTACAGGACCGCAGTACAAAAATTAGTAATTTAAAATAAGCAGAATAAGAAAATACAAGCATTCTACGTTGCCCATTCAAGAGAAATCTCCACTGCCTTGTTAAGTCATCTTCATAAAAAAACACGTATTTTAAATTATTTGCGGAGAGTTTTGGGCGCAACTAACCAACCAGGAACCCCATACCTTAGAAAGAAAATAGAGCAATAAAAACTGTATTTCCAGCAACACTACATTCCTTCTGGGAAAGCACTCCATAATTCATGGTTGAGTCGTTGTGGAAATAAAAATGTTAAATAATGAATATGACGGTAACTGAAAATCCTGAGAGCTAATTACCCTACTCAAAGTTCCTGAGAACTCCTACAGGAATATTAAGGCTGGGCTGGTAGTGATGAGTTATCCAAATGAAACCTATTATCCACTGTGACCCACTTTCTAAAGACATTTTATAGGTCCCAGCTGCTGTTTGCCTCTGGTAGCAGATCATGTAAGGTGTATTTCATACTTCAAAATATATTATAAAATGTATTTGTATTTAAGAAATGTTTGACTTAATTTTAATTCAACTACCATTTATTATACTGCATACCTATTATGTCAGGTAGTCGTGTCCATAATTTATAAATATTATCTTTTTTAATCTCACTTAAATATTGCAATAATACAAGTATTATTATCCCCATTTGTCAACTGATGAAATTCACATGAAGGCTCTTTGCTCTTTACAGGTAAACACTGATTTTATGCCACTTACCTTGAAAAGCACTTCATTAGTCATACATGTCTCATTCCCAGAAGCACACAACTTGTTTATATGAATCAGTTTTGAATTTGGGCATTATGATCAAAGTGAACAGACTCTTAGAGAATTCCACTAGGATAACTGACAAAAACAAAATCAAGTAATTTCAGAAGAAAGAATCTCTAAAGAGCACCTAGTCCAACTCTCTGGGTTTTAAAGATGAGGAAACAGGCATTCAAAAAGCTTAAATATTGCCATGGCTACACAGCTGGCAGAGCCAGGATCAGAGCTAGAATGCAGATCTCCTGACTCAGTGTTCCATCTATTACACCAGTGAATTTCAGGCTTATCAGACTTAATACCCTCCCATTTTATAACAAATATTTTGTAAATATGCCCTTTGCTATCCTGAAATGCACAGATAATAAGCCCGCTCGCTCCCACATACGGTTTCAAAAAAAATTAGGTAACGCTGTATGAAGGAAAAATGAAAAGAAATCATTTATAATAAAATAGAATGTCTGTTAACATGTAAATGCTAGGGCACAACTACACCGAAAGACATATGCAAACAGAGGCTGAAGAGACAGTAGCATGAGCGACAATGCAATGTTGCTGTTGAAGTGGTTTTCCAAAATGGCAAAAACTCTAGGTAGTTACAAACAAAATGAAGTTTAATCTTCTATCAACTTCATCCTCAAACGATGCTAATGTACTTACACACATTTATTTATTATAGGATCTTGGCTCAAATGACTATAAGCAGATTTTTTATCCTATCAAATTTCTAGCAAGACACATGAAAATCATATGGTATGAGGATACTGTTTTTCAGTACGCAGACCTGTCCTAAGCCGTGTGGGGAATGTGGTAACTTTAAGCCCTCTCCACCCTACATCCTAGAAACACCTGCTGCCCCTAGTTATTCTAACAGTCAGTGTTCCCACAACTTTCCAACAACTGAGACCCAACACACTATCCCTTGAAAATAAGTATCTTTCATCAGAAATACCAAGAGAAATCCAAAAGCTTATCTGCTACCAGTTAAGTAAATATCCTTTTACCTGCTTCATCTCTTAAAAATACTCTGTACAGGCTGGGCACAGTGGCTCACGTCTGTAATCCCAGCACTTTGGGAGGCCGAGGCAGGCAGATCACAAGGTCAGGAGTTCGAGACCAGCCTGGTCAATATGGTGAAACCCTGTCTCTACTAAAAATTACAAAAATTAGCCAGGCGTGGTAGCGGGCGTCTATCATAGCAGCTACTCAGGAGGCTGAGGTAGGAGAAGCGCGTGAACCCAGGAGGCAGAGATGGCAGTGAGCCGAGATCGCACCACTGCACTCCAGCCTGGATGAGAGAGCAACGCTCGTCTAAAAAAAAAAAAAAAAAGAAGAAGAAAAAGAAAAAGAAAATACTCTGTACCATAGATAACACGTTTCACAGAAAAGTAAGAAATAGACCCTCATAAAATTGCAAGATAGGAAAGGTTGGAAACACTCCCTCCTAAGAATGTGGCACCTGCTTTAAGTTCCTATGCCCATGAAGAGGAGTCATGTGAAAAGAAAAAATTACTAATTATGCAGTTATCAAATTCAAGAAAGATAAAAGAATATTTTTGGAATGTATTCTCCCAATTTTTCAGATTTTAAGTCCTATAAAACAAACTTAGTTCCCAAAAATGTTTCTTTGAAATACAACAAATGCTGTAGGTTTATCACATAAATACACTGCAACTGTATTTTTTAAAAAATTAAAAATACTAAGCCGGGCGCAGTGGCTCATACCTGTAATCCCAGCACTTTGGGAGGCCACGGTGGGTGGATCACTTGAGGTCAGGCATTTGAGACCTGGCACGGTGAAACCCTGTCTCCACTAAAAATTCAAAGCTTAGCTGAGCATAGTGGCAGGTGCCTGTAATCCCAGCTACTCTGGAGGCTGAGCATAGTGGCAGGTGCCTGTAATTCCAGCTACTCTGGAGGCTGAGCACAGTGGCAGGTGCCTGTAATCCCAGCTACTCTGGAGGCTGAAGCAAGGGAACTGGTTGAACCCGGGAGGCAGAGGTTACAGTGAGCCGAGATCATGTCACTGCACTCTAGCCTGGGCAACAGAGCTAGACTCCATCTCGGGAAAAAAAAAAAACCAGGCCAGGCATGGTGGCTCACGCCTGTAATCCCAGCACTTTGGGAGGCTGAGGCAGGCAGATTACGAGGTCAGGAGATCGAGACCATCCTGGCTAACATGGTGAAACCCTGTCTCTACTAAAAATACAAAAAAATAGCGGAGTGTGGTGGCGGGTGCCTGTAGTCCCAGCTACTCGGGAGGCTGAGGCAGGAGAATGGCGTGAACCCGGGAGGCGGAGCTTGCAGTGAGCGGAGATCCCATCACTGCACTCCAGCCTGGGCGACAGGGCAAGATTCCATCTCAAAAAAAAAAAAAGGAGAGTACTGGTTGGCCAGATGCAGTAGCTCACGCCTGTAGTGCCAGCACTTTGGGAGGTCGAGGCAGGTGGATCACCTGAGGTCTGGAGATTGAGACCAGCCTGGCCAACAAGGCAACACCTGTGTCTACTAAAATACAAAATTAGCTGGGCGTGACGGTGCGGGCCTATTGGTTAGCCAACTACAATACGAGGGCTTCCTTAAGACAGCCCACCCAAAGAACCTCTCTAAGGGTCGAGAAATACATGCTATCAACAACAAACCAACAAAGTCACCATTCCCCACCGCATTTCCATTACTCACTGTTACTAAAGAAACAGTGTAACTTCTTAACCCTTGATGAAAAAGTCAGAGATCCTTGTTAATCCATGTTGATGTCACAGGTCATAATATTTAATTACAATACTAAACCAATAAGAGAGATCTTAGCTAAAGAGTAACCTAGTCAGGACTCTAGTGGCAGCCTCTTACAAGAGTCAGAAGAACCACATAAAGCCGTTAGACTTGTAGTCTTAAAGAGACCTGCAAAACTAGGCCAGGTGCGGTAGCTCACACCTGTAATCCCAGCACTTTGGGAGGCTGAGGCAGGTGGATCACCTGAGGTCAGGAGTTCGAGACCAGTCTGGCCAACATGGCAAAACCCTGTCTCTACTAGAAATACAAAAAGTAGCCAGGCATGGTGGTGGATGCCTGTAATCCCACCTACTTAGGAGGCTGAGGTAGGAGAATCGCTTGAACCCAGGAGGCGGAGGCTGCAGTGAGCCAAGATCATGCCACTGCACTCCAACCTAGGAAACAGTGCAAAGGCTCTGTCTAAAAAACAAAAAAAGAGAGAGAGAGACTTGCAAAACTGTTTTTCATTTTAAAACGTTACTTATAACGTTTATTAGGTTTATTGTTTCTAAATGTATTAATAAATATTAATTTTTTATTTTAGTATCTAATATGACAAATATTGGTAGATATAACCTACGTAAACAAAACCTGCTTGGGGTCCTTAATAATTTTTACAATTTACAGAGGTCCTGTGGCCAAAAAGTTTAAGAATTACTGCTGCAGAGGACTATTCAAGTACCTGAGGGTCATTTAAGATCACAGCAGTTATCTCAGGTTGACTTCAAAGCTAAACAGATCCTTGCATATCACATTCTCTGAAAGTACACAAGCCACCAGCCACTGGTAAGAGATGGTACAGTGTGTACATTAAGGCTGAATTATCTCACTTTCTCGGCCTATATAGTCACCACATATGAAATTAAGCAAGTGTCACTGCAATCCAGTATTAGGTAGGAAAGCCTATTAGGTAGAAAAGACTGGCAAAATAAAGGGCGGGAGGGTTCAATAAGTATTGTCAATATATGGAAAAATCAAAGGAAAAGATCTATGTTAAAGACTAACTTTCCAAATCTGGAAAGAAATATGAGTATTTTTAGGCCGGGCGCGGTGGCTCACGCCTGTAATCCCAGCACTTCGGGAGGCCAAGGTGGGCGGATCACAAGGTCAGGAGATTGAGATCATCCTGGCTAACACCGTGAAACCCCGTCTTTGTGTTGTACAAATACAAAAAATAGCTGGGCATGATGGCGGGTGCCTTTAGTCCCAGCTACTCAGGAGGCTGAGGCAGGAGAACGGCGTGAACCCAGGAGGCAGAGCATCACGCCACCGTACTCTAGCCTGTTCAACAGAGTGAGACTCTGTCTCAAAAAAAAAAAAGAAAGAAAGAAAGAAAAAGAAAAATGAGTATTTTTAGAAACGTGTATGGCAGCCAAAAACAGTTCATAAAAGCATTTCTAATCTTGTCCATAAGGGAAGAACAGAACATTTTCAAAAACAAAATTTATCATTTCCTCACTGAAAGCACATTTTTTGTAATATTTCTCTTTTTCCCAAAGTCACTCCTAATTTATCAAACAGAGGTGGGTACATGATCTCCAATAAACTTGTTGTTAACTAAAACAAAATAAGGGACATCTAAAAGTTTATGAAAAAATCATAAATCAATATTAACTTTTTTAATAAATAATAACTTTCAGGAATTGAGAGAATCACTCGAGGTATCTGCTGTCAAACAAAAATACCACAATAAAGACAGAGAACCAAAACACCAATCAAGCTGGATGAGAAAAAATACATAAAACTGTATTTTCTAACGGCTTCTCCCTCTCCACTTCTTACTCCCATAAGCAGAGACGTGTAGCTGATATTGAGTTAACCAGACAAGTGAGTTCCCCAACATTAACAAGCACACCTTCATAACATCTATATGCACGTACCTGAGGTCACAGTCATTAGTCTCCTATCTCCAAATTCTTATGAAAAACTTTTATTCACATAATTAAAACCACGTTCATCATTCCTGACTCTAAATTTAGTTCCACCTTCTAATCCACTTTTCCCATGTTAATCATCGGGAAGCGAGCTCCCCAATCTCAATACCACGGTTCACTGTATTCTTCTCTCTCGCTATCTATATCCAAATTTTTTTTTTTTGACAGCCTCTTGCTCTGTCACTTAGGTGGACGTACAGTAGTACAATCACAGCTCATTGCAGCTTCCACCTCCCGTGGTCAAGCGATCCTCCTGCCCTAGCCTCCCAAGTAGCTGGGGCTACAGGCGCATACCACCATGCCAGCTAATTTTTTTTTTTTTAAGAGATGGGGTCTCCATATTTTGCCCAGGCTGGTCTTGAACTCCTGGGCTCAAGTAACCTGCCCACCTTGGCCTCCCAAAGTGCTGGGATTACAGGCACGAGCCATCGTGCCCTGCATATATCCAAATATTTCTTTGAAAATCTCACGGATGTGCACCTTCTTCATTGCTATTACCCTGTTTAATCCAGGTCTTCTACAAGAAACTCATTTCCTTTCCCCACCCTTTCTTCAATCCACTCTGCTGACAGCAGTAAAAGCTGCTCCTAAACAGTATTTTTTATTACATCACTTATGCCCTCGTTCTAGAACTCCCTAGGGCAACTTACTATTACTTTCTTCAAAATCTTCATTGAGTAAATCAGATTAAGAAAGAAAAGGCTGGGCACGGTGGCTCATGCCCGTAATCCCAGCACTTTTGAAAGCCGAAGCAGGTAGATCACCAGGTCAGGAATTCAAGACCAGTCTGGCCAAGATGGTGAAACCTTGTGTCTACTAAAAATACAAACATTAGCAGGGCGTGGTGGCTTGTGCCTGTAGTCCCAGCTGCTTGGGAGGCTGAGGCAGAGAACTGCTTGAACCCGGTAGGCGGAGGTTGCAGTGAGCCAAGATCGCACCACTGCACTCCAGCCTGGGCGACAGACAGAGACTCCATCTCAAAAAAAAAAAGAAAGAAAAAACTGTATACTTCAAAGGGAGAATTCAATTATATCTCAACAAAATTGTCATAAAGGAAGGACAGGAGACAGGGAGGGAGAAAAAGGACAAAAGGGACTGGGAGGATGGGGTAAACTCCCTAAATGTTTCTCCCCAAAGTAACACTTTATTCCATACCACTTTGGGCATTCTGAAGAGTTCAATGACTTGGAGCACCCACACAGCTGTCAGAAGGTAGTCTGACCTCCCAGTGACCACTTCTAGTGATGATGAAGCATTACTTTGTGACACTGTTCTTCCATCAAATGGATATAGCTTTTTTCTTTTTTTTTTTTTTTTTTTTGAGAGTGTCTCGCCTTGTCGCCTAGGCTGGAGTGCAGAGGCACAGTCTCGGCTCACTGCAAGCTCCACCTCCCGGGTTCACGCCATTCTCCTGCCTCAGCCTCTCAAGTAGCTGGGACCACAGGTGGCCGCCACCATGCCCAGCTAATTTTTTGTACTTTTAGTAGAGATGGGGTTTCACCGTGGTCTCGATCTCCTGACCTCATGATCCGCCCGCCTCAGCCTCCCAAAGTGCTAGGATTACAGGCGTGGGCCACTGCGCCCGGCTGGATATAGCTTTTTTCAAAAATCCATTCCTCCTTGCGGCCAAAATTTAAAACCCTAATATTTGTGCTGTTTCCAGTGTTTGCTCTCCAAAAACAATACTAACAAAGAAAGAAAGAAGGAAAAATCACCTTCAACATGGCTGTCCATCAAATACTTAAGAGTATAATTAAAATGCTGCAAGTCTTCTCTCTGCTTGAGCTCCTTCAGCCACTTCTTACAAAGCATGGTCTCTAGGCACCTCCTATGCTCTTCTGGGCGTAACAGAGCACTCAAAACAGACGCCAAGTTCCAGAGGGTGGTACGATTGTAAATGTTAAAAAAATGAAATTATGACCTCCACTGATTAACGTTAATGTAACTAAAAACTAAACCCATTTTCTGATTTCTTTTGCACAATAAAAAGTAGGACCCCTATATTTAAGATGCTATCTGCAAATTTGCTGTAAATTAGCAAATCTCTAAAAATAATTTCATTTCACTGAGATGAGATAACACACTACACTGCACTGTGAAATCCAAAAACACAGAGGAAAATAAAAAGTGAGAGAGAGACTGCAATTATCTGGCATACTATGCCCTTATTTCTTCATATAAGCCCTATCTCATATTTGTGCAACATTTTTATTAGATCTGCTGAATTATTTTTCATAATACTTCATTACATTCCAGATAAGCAAACTCATCAACTGTAAAAGAAGCAAATTTCCTATACCAACTTAAATACCTTCACATATGATCAAGACCTGGTAAATGCATAGTTCAAATTTCTGTAAGCCATAGATGTACAAATTTTGCTTCTCAAAATGATTATTAACTCCCCAAAAGGAACATTATCCATTTTACATTTGATTTCATTTTCTCATGGCACTCTGCATAGTGCCTTTAACATATTCCCCTTCTGAAACCACAAAAAAGATTAAACTGATCTGGGAAATAAACAAGGATGTCAATTTATCTATATCTCCTTGTTAAAACAGAATTATCAAAAAGAAAATTTAAACAATAATCTGAGACATAGATCCTAAATTTTAAGATCAGATTTTAAATGACAGTGAAACAACTAGCAACCTCATGAAAAAGTTTATTTAAGGCCGGGAGCAGTGGCTCACACCTGTAATCCCAACACTTTGGGAGGCTGAGGTCGGCGGATCACCTGAGACCAGGAGTTCGAGACCAGCCTGCCCAACATGGCGAAACATCATCTCTACTAAAAATACAAAAAATTAGCCGGGGGTGGTGGTGTGCACCTGCAGTTCCTGCTACTCAGGAGGCTGAGGCAGGAGAATCCCTTGAACCTGGGAGGTGGAGGCTGCACTGAGCCAAGATGGCACCACTGCACTCCAGGCTGAGCAACAAGCGGAAAACTCCATCTCAAAAAAAAAAATTTATTTAATGGCAAATAATAATGGCTTTTACTATATGGAAAATCAAGGTATGACCTAAAATTACATAAATGTTAATAGTCAAAAGTCTCCAAATAACGAGAAAAAAAACGACACAGAATTACATGAGGTTATCTTTCTGCATTTCTGAACTAGAAATTCTCTTGATTCCTAAGTAAATGAGAATCACAAAAATCAGACTCCAAAAAGAAAAGAAACACACAAGGCAAAAAACATTAAATTCACCTGCCACCCTATAATATTAAACAGTATTTTGTTCACACAAAATTTCAATGACAGTACGTTAAGTAATTATTTTTAAAATAAGCTTCCAACTAAATTCAACATACAGAATTACTTCAAGGCATAATCAAAAAATAAGTATGATAATTTGGTTAAATATTGTTTAGAATAAAAAAATATAAATCATCCAGTTTTTTTTTTTTTTTTGAGAGGGGGACGGAGTCACGCCCTGTCGCCCAGGCTGGAGTGCCGTGGCGCGATCTCGGCTCACTGCAAGTTCTGCCTCCCGGGTTCATGCCATTCTCTTGCCTCAACCTCCCAAGTAGCTGGGACTACAGGTGCCCACCACCATGCCCAGCTAATTTTTTTGTATTCTTAGTAGAAACGGGGTTTCACCGTGTTAGCCAGGATGGTCTCGATCTCCTGACCTCGTGATCCGCCCGCCTTGGCCTCCCAAAGTGCTGGGATTATAGGCGTGAGCCGCCGCGCGCCCCATCCAAAGTCTTAGTAGCTCTGCAGTTCCACCAAGCTCACAGTTAGATTTTCATTCTTCGTCAACATACGCTAAAAACCTTCCTTACTCCCAATTTTAAAAAAGAAAAAGAAAAAGCCTTCCCTTTTAAATACATACTATTCTAACTCTCCAACTAGCAGTATCTGAAAGTTCAGTAACAAAAGAAGGATGAGACAGAAAAATTGCTGAGTATTTATATTAGAAACATCTTCTAAAAGAACTAATAAAGAACCACACATATCAAGCAGTTATAAGCAAATGTGTCTTTACATTTGATAGGATCCTAGAACAAGATCTCTATGGTCCAATCAGACCAAATATTTAGAACGGACCTAAATCCCCAGTCTCAAACTGAAATGGGGAAACTAATTACTGTAAATCCTATTAAACCAATCTTCTTTATACAGTGGAAGATGCTTGACCTCTGAGGGCTATGGAGGGTATAATGAATGCAGAGTGTAATTAGGCCCCACTTCTGGCTGACTATAATCTATTAATTAGCATTCTCTGTCTCTGTATCTCATTGCAGTGTTTCCCTTTACTTTAAAATTGCACCCTTCGTTTTTTGGACCAAAGTTATACAATTTTAGGATTGTGTAGTAATTACAGTGGGTATAGGAAGAATACATCACTGCCAGCACTGGTGTTTAATTAGGGCAAGGGGTGGAATCTGGATAAGGCGGTGTTCACCATTCTTCAGCACATATGGGTTTTTTGGCATGAAAATCCTGTGGACTGTTTCACTGGAACTGAACTGAAGGATTCAGAAGATTGAAATATTTTGCCTCTGAATGCAGACTGTACTTAGGATATTACGTATTTTCCACACAGCTTCTGAAGTATAGGCATAAACAATTGCTTCAATTATTTCAAAATGAACAAGTACGCCAATAACTTTTTTCATTAAAATTGACATTTCTGAGTCACTTCATAATAAAAACCATCTTAGTGAGGGGCACAGTTTCAGCATCACCAACAAGGTATAATGGTGACTAGCTAATTCAAGGTATAATGGTAATAAATCCAGTAACTTCAAATCTACTCTAAATTTGATACACACACACACACACACACGTATAATCTTATACACACATATACTGTCAATCCATTCTTGAAAAGTAGAGCCTTCAAAATGAAATGTTTATTCATATGCAATTTTTCCACAATATTTATTAATTCTTTTAAATTTATTTATTTATTTTAAGAGACAAGGTCTCACCATGTTGCCCACGCTGGACTCAAACTCCTGGACTCAAGGGATTCTCCTGCCTCAGCCTCCTCAGTAGCTGAGACTACAGGCATATACCACCATACCCAGCGCACAATATTTCTTATAATAAAAAATTATCTCAGCCACTTTTCAATTAAACTGTGATTTTTTATTAACAATACATATGAAATTACATAATATTCAAATACGATATACTATAATTATCTAAATACTATGACAGTATATCTAAATACGATATACTATGATAATTATCTATGATAAATACTATGATAATTATCTTTGACAAAGAATGAAAATCTAACACAAAGAATCCCATATTTGGGCACTAGTATACACCAGTACATACTCCAAATTTACCAATCTCATTTTTACCAAGGAAAAAAAAAAAAAGAACCCAATACAACCCCTAAGAGTACAGACACAGTTTCCAAAACCCAGGTTATATTGATACTTAACCACAAAACTAACGAAAGCAAACTCATTTTTTTCCTCCTGATATTTACAACTCAATACCAAACTATAAAAACAGAATTTAGGCGGGGCATGGTGACGCATGCCTGTATCCCAACACTTTGGGAGGCTTAGGAGGGCAGATCACCTGAGGTCAGGAGTTTGAGACCAGCCTGGCCAACATGGCAAAATCCGTCTCTACTAATATACAAAAAATTAGCTGGGCATGGTGGCACGTGCCTGTAACTCCAGCTACTTGAGAGGCTGAGGCAGGGGAATCGCTTGAACCCAGGAGGCAGAGGTTGCAGTGAACTGAGATCACGCCACTGCACTCCAGCCTGGTGACAGAGCAAGACTCTGTCTCAAAAAAAAAATTTAAAAATTAGCCGAGCATGGTGGCACATGCCTGTAATCCACTTGGGAGGCTGAGGCAGAAGAATCGCTTGAACCCGGGAGGAAGAGGTTCCAGTAAGCCGAGATTGTGCCATTGCACTCCAGCCTGGGTAACACTGAGACTCCATCTCAAAAAAAAAAAAAAAAAAAAAAAAGGCCCGGGTGCGGTGGCTCGTGCCTGTAATCCCAACACTTTGGGAGGCCAAGGCAGGTTGATTACGGGAGGTCGAGAGTTCGAGACTGGCCTGGTCAACGTGGTGAAACCCATCTCTACTAAAAATACAAAAAATTGGCTGGGCGTGATGGCTCACACCTGTAATTCTAGCACTTTGGGAGGCCGAGGTGGGCAGATCACGAGGTCAGGAGATTGAGACCATCCTGACTAACACAGTGAAACTCCGTCTCTACTGAAAATACAAAAAATCAGCTGGACGTGGTGGCAGGCGCCTGTAGTCCCAGTTACTCGGGATGGCTGAGACAGGAGAATGGCGTTAACCCGGGAGGCGGAGCTTGCAGTGAACCGAGATCACACCACTGCACTCCAGCCTGAGCAACAGAGCAAGACTCCATCTCAAAAACAAACAAACAAACAAACAACAAAAAAAAATTAGCCGGGCATGATGGCACACGCCTGTAATCCCAGCTACTCCAGAGGCTGAGACAGGAGAACCACTTGACCCCTGCAGACGGAGGCTGCAATAAGCCAAGATTGCGCCATGCACTCCAGCCTGGGTGACACAGCGAGACTCTGTCTCAAAACAACAACAATTTAAAAAACAACTGAGAATGTACTATTATTTTGTATTTAGGAATGATTTTTTCTTGGTGTTGTACTTCAACTGACAAATTCAACTAATTTACTTGGTAGTGCAATGCAAATTAAAAACTAAAGTCAGTATTTTACTGACAACTCAAAAATGTCAACTGAAGAAACTGTACTTCACTGTTCTGCTGTCATATATCATTTGAACATTTATCTGGTGCATCAATGATTCACAAGGTGAGGAGACATCAAAATCACCTGGAGGGCTCTTTTTAACTAAACATATCTACAATTTTAAACATCCTTTTCCCCCTACACACGCCCCATCCACTGAGGGTCCCTGTTACAGTTAATGATCATTACGAACAGGAGTAGGTCACATCCCTGAGATGTAAAGTGGAAGAATAAAGGATGAGACACACTGAGCAAATGGTCCCTTGTTTCTTCCCCTTTCTTTTATGGTTGAGCTCAAAAGTACCACAACAGAAGCATCACAAATTGACAAACAGGCAACAGACAAGTTTAAGAATTAGATTGACACCTGGCGCAGTGGCTTACGCCCTTAATCCCAGCACTTTGGGAGGCCAAGGCGGGCAGATCATGAGTTCAGGAGTTTAAGACCATCTGGCCAACATGGTGAAACTCCATCTTTACTAAAATACAAAAATTAGCCAGGTGTGTTGGGGGGCACCTATAATCCCAGCTACTCAGGAGGCTGAGGCCGGAGAACCGCCTGAACCGGGACCCAGGAGGCAGAGGTTGCAGTGAGCCAAGATCACATCACTGCACTCCAGCCTGGGCTACAGAGCGAGACGCCATCTCAAAAAAAAAAAAAAAAAAAGATAGAATTAGATTAGATTTACTAAATTCTAAAGATCCCAAGAGTGGTTTCTCATCAGAACCACCAGAGAAGCTTGTTCAAAACCTAAGTTCCTGGACCCCATCTCCAGGGATTGTACTTAGCTGGTATGAAGGAAGGCCTGGCAATCTCTGTTTTAACCAAATATGCCTGTTGATGTTGATGTTTCTGAGCCAGCATTTAAGAACCCTGTTCTTAATTTTAGACTCCATCAGTGGGGTCTATTTGAGCTTTTTTCTTTCTTTACACATTCTTAAAGTCTTAATGACTCAAACTCAAAGAACTTCCTAAGGAATATTTTTTAAAGGACAATTTCTCTTCTTTAAAGAAGCCAAGTCTCTAAGAAAGAGATTTAAGTATATTAAAATATTCAAATGTTGAGTAGTGACAACTTTAATAACTGATTAAAAAGTAAAAGCAAAGTAGTTTGAAGTCATAACGTTTCTGAGAAAGAATAAATCATAATTTCTAATTACTTAGATATCTGATTCAAATGAATTCAAGGTTTAGTTTTTAATTTGCATTGTAATACCAAGTACATTTGAAGAATTTTAGCCCTGTGATATTAACTAGAATAACAATAGAATAGTAGGAGGCATTAAAAATAATGATTTAGATACATATTAGAGGCCTTTAATATACAGTAGAAATGTTGTTAGCTAAAAAAAGGTCACAGCATAATACCAACAGTATTCCATTCAGGTAAATCTGTTATGTGTATATGAATACAGGCATTTCAGTAAAGAGAAATGTCAAAATGCTAACGGTGGAATAGCAAAGTTGTCAGTAGATGGGAGGATCTGGAATATATTTTGCTTTCATATCTATGCTTTTCTGTTTTATATTTACGAACAGAAAAAATGAGCTATTTTTATTGCTGAAAATGTGTCTGGAGCTTTAACATACAAAATGTAATGTAACTAGAGATCTTCGAGTAGCCAAAACAGTAGATCTGAGTATCTGGACTGCATATTAGTAAGAATGGTAAGACAATCGACAGAAATCTTAGATTAGATTTACGGTCATATGTTGCTTAATGACAGAGATACGTTCTGAGAAAGGCGATTTCATCATTGTGCAAAGATCATCAAGTGGACTCATACAAACACATCTGGTCCAGCCTACCACACACCCAGGACATAGGATATAGCCTACTGCTTCTAGGCTACAAACCTGTACGGCATGTTACTGTACTGAAAACTGTCGGCAACTGCAACACAATGGTAAATATTTGTGTATCTAAACACATCTAAACATAGAAAAGATACAGTGAAGACACTGTATTATAATCTTTGTTTTGTTTTTAGAGACAGGGTCTCACTCTGTCACCCAGGCTGGAGTACAGTGGCCCAATCTCGACTCACTGTGGCCTCGACCTCCCAGGCTCAGGTGATCCTCCTGCCTGAGCCTCCCAAGTAGTACAGGTGCCCACCACCAAACCCAGCTAATTTTTTTCTATTTTTTGCAGAGACAGGGTTTCACCATTTTGCCCAGGCTGGTCTCGAACTCCTGGACTCAACCAATCCGCACCCCCTTAGCCTCACAAAGTGCTGGGAGTACAGGTGCGAGCTACCACACCTGGTAATACTATATTGTAACCTTATGGGACCATAGTCACACATTAGGTCCATCAGGGACCTAAACAGCTTTGTGTGGCAGACGACTCCTTCATCAGAGACACAGACAATTTCTGATTGCTTCTTTACTTCTTGGTATCATTTAAGAAGAATGCAGAAATTGATATCAATTGCTCGCTGTGTCTCCCAGGCTGGAGTGCAGTGGCGTGATCTCGGCTCACTGCAAGCTCCGCCTCCCGGGTTTACGCCATTCTCCCGCCTCAGCCTCCCAAGTAGCTGAGACTACAGGTGCCCGCCACCACGCCTGGCTAGTTTTCTGTATTTTTAGTAGAGACGGGGTTTCACCATGTTAGCCAGGATAGTCTCGATCTCCTGACCTCGTGATCCACCCGCCTCGGCCTCCCAAAGTGCTGGGATTACAGGCTTGAGCCACCGCGCCCGGCTTCAATTGCTTTCTTTATAATTTTGAGTAACCTAATCCAAAAATAAAGTGTAATACCAACAATGAGGTAGTTAATTAAATATTCTCCTTTTAAGAGTATAAGACAGCTTTTTTAAGAAGGAAAAAAATTCAAGCTTGCAAGTTTAAGAAAACTTCTAAAAGTACACACAACTTGCACCATAGGGGGAAAAAAAGTAAAGAGAGAAAAATTCTAAAAGTCTTTTAAACAAAAAGTATGGGCCGGGCATGGTGGCTCACACCTATAATCCCAGCACTTCGGGAGGCCGAGGCAGGTGGATCACCTGAGGTCAAGAGTTTGAGATCAGCCTGGCCAACACAGTGAAACCCCGTCTCTAATAAAAATACAAAAATTAGCCGGGCATGGGAGCAGGCACCTGCAATCCCAGCTACTTAGGAGTCTGAGACAGGAGAATCACTTGAACCTGGGAGGTGGAGGTTGCGGTGAGCCAAGACTGTGTCACTGCATTCTAGCCTGGGAGACACAGCAAGACTCTGTCTCAAAAAAAACAAAAACAAAAAAGTATGTTTAACATTTTAACTGGTAGAGCCTGAATACGATTTGTTCACATCTTTGGAGTCATCGGCTTCCTCACTGAATGTGACATGGCTATCACCAAACACATCAACTGTAACCTGGAGGAGCACAGAAAAATAAGTGAGTATTTCCTGCAGCTAATGTGACGGCACTTAGCTCTCAAACTGCAAAGCCCCATGATGATAAAGCCCAATCATCTCACTTATTTTCTACAAGCAAACAATCACACCAGGTCGCCTTTCCTCTGCCTTAAATGTAAAGAATTAAAGAACAAAAAGCTACAAAAGCATCCTGAAGGTAAACTTTCATGAATGGCAACAAAATGGATAGTTATTGTTCATACTTAATAAACACATCATCAACATTAACTCTTTTTTTTTGAGACAGAGTCTCATGGTGTCACCCCAGACTGGAGTGCAGTGGCAGGATCTCAGCTCACTGCAACCTCCGCCTCCCAGGTTCAGGTGATTCTCCTGCCTCAGCCTCCTTAGAAGCTGGGATTACAGGTACACACCATCACACCTGGCTAATTTTTGTATTTTTAGTAGAGTCGAGGTTTCACGATGTTGCCAGGCTGGTCTCAAACTCCTGACCTCAATGATCTGCCCACCTCGGCCTCCCAAGTGCTGGAATTACAGGTGTGAGCCACCACACCCGGCCAATATTAACTCTTTAAAAGTAATTTCTGTTCTCAGCTGACAACACTGATTTATCTTGTGATAGTCATTTTGTTTTGTTTTTAAGAATGACTTTTTGACATCATGACAAATCTTAATGGTATACCTTACACTTAAGTTACCTAGTCTAAATACATTTGGTAAAAGATATTACAGTGTGTGGCAAAATTAAAACCTCAGAAGAATTTAAAAAAAAAAAATCACATATGCTGAAAGGAAAGACACGAAGAGAAACAGAAACCAGAGAAAAGAACCAAGCAAGAATGGAAGCAAGCAGACATGGGCAACTAGAAAAAAAAACAGGGCACAGGACCAAATTTGGAAAGGGCTGAGAAATGGAGGACACAAAATAGTAAAATAAATAGGAAAAAGGAAGATACATATACTACGAAGGGAAGAATCTAGGAAAAGGGAAAAAAAAGGCTATTTCATTTACATACATGAATTCAGCCAATACAGTTAAACACACACGTAGAACTTACCTGGTTCTCCTCCTGTACAACTCTGTACTGTTCCTTCCAAATGGTGATTTTGGAAGCTTCGTCTTTTCTCAGGGCTCGTTCTTTCTTCAGCTCTGGGCTCCAGAAGGTCTTGATGCTATTCATTGAAGAACTCAATTTGCTCTCCTTTACTTCCACATCCTTCCGCAAGAGATCATTTTCCCTTAATACTTCCTTCAGCTGTGTCTGCAGATCCATGATTGTGTTATCTCTCGCCTGACGAAGGGAGTGAGGCACAGTGGATGCCATACTCACAGGAGGGAGGTGATGCTCTCCAAACGCTATGGTGTCACTGGCAACCCCACTGCTAGCTATGTTGGGGCTACTGCCCATAGCAGTCATCCGAACACCGTAAGGCAGACGTCCCCCAGAACGGCCAAGTGTCATGGTGCTTTTAGGTGTTTCTGAACCCACATTTTCATGGTCACTTAGATACATAGGGCCAGAGGTGGCATAGGCAGCATTTAAAGACTGTATATTTTCCATAGAAAGGGTTTTCCCACTGCCACCTCCAACACTGCTTCCCGAACTCCCTCCTGTACTATTGGTTCGACGATGACCCAAGCGAGGGGAACGTGGAAGCCTGGGTGAACGCCCAGGGCTCTGGTTGCTCGGTTCCACCTTCCCAACAGAGCGGGCACTTCCATACATGGTTGCAAGGTCAGAAAAGGTGTAAAGCAAAAAATCAACAACAACGAAAAATGGGAACTTTGTGAGGTGTCTCTATGGCTGTAAGTCGGTTTAAGGTTAATTAGAAGAAGGTCCCCAGCTGTCCAATCTTGAAGAAGTATCTTACATCATATCTGTAACGAAAAGATCACACATTAAATCCTCCAATAATAAATATTTCCCTTCTCAGAAACGTTCCACTACCCCCACTTAAAGAAGATCTAGCCCTTCTACCATGTATTTACTCAGGCATTCAGAATGTGATTACAGCATAAGGTACTTCATAGTAAACAATATTTTAGAGATATTTTAGATGTCTCAAAACTGAATGCTGAAAACATACCATGCAACTGGAAAACAAACAAACAAAAAGTGCCAGGTGCAATGGCTCATGCCTATAATCCCAGCACTTTGGGAGGCCAAGGTAGGAAGATCGCTTGAGGCCAGGAGTTCAAGACCAACCTGGGATACATAGCAAGACCCTGTCTCTACGAAAAAGAAAAAGAAAAAAAAACAAGAAGTATAAAGACTGACAAGGAAAAGATTAAAATCAATGTCTGAATATATGATTTTCTAACTGAAAACCCAAGATAATCAACTGATAAGTTATTAGAATAACAGAACTCAACAAACTGGTCAGACTCAATATCAATATAATTTCAATATTTTCATGTATAAATCAACAGTAACAACTAGAAAATGCAGTTTTTAATTTAAAAGAAATTTTAAATCCTATTCACAACAGCAGCAAAACCATAAAAGCACTTTGATATAAATCAACAAAAATGTACAAGCATTTTGGGGGAAAAAAACTAAAACCTTACTGAAAGACATAAAAGAACATCTAAACAAAAGAAAAGTTAACTGTGTTCATGGACGAGAAGACAAACACTGTTAAGATTCAGTTCTTCCCCAACTAGTTAGCACAATCCCAATGAAAAATCTCTACAGGATTTTGCTAACCAGCTGTAGATCCCTTCCTTTCACAGGTGTTGAAGGATTTTTCAAGTAACTCGACAAACTGACTCTAAAATTCAAATGGAGAGTAAAGATACAAGAGTAACCAAACAATTTAAAACAGATGAACAAAGAAGGAAAACAGCCCTCAACAGCAAGATAAATTACAAATCCGTAATTCTTTATTTGTACTGCAAAAATCAAAAAAGCTCTGAAAATAAGTTTTTCCTTTTAACTCATCTAGCAGCAAAACTGGACCTGACCCGAGCTTACTTACTGTTTATATGTATCCCACATAGTGTGACTTCATACATTTCATTAAGAAAACAATGTGTGTGATTACTGGATACTACATAATGCCCACCAAGTATTACTGGAAAAAATTCCTGACTACAAAATCACATCTGACCTGCAAGGTTTCTCATAAAGTATTGTAGCCTTGTAAAACTATAGTAATGAAAACTGTATAGTACTAGCCCAAAAACAGGGTCTAAATTATATACGGAAATTTAATATATGTTAAAAGTAATATTTCAAAACAGTGAGTGATATAGTTTGGCTGTGTCCCCACCCAAATGTCACCTTGAATTGTAATAATCTTCCTGTGTCAAGGGTGGGGCAAGGTGTACTTAACTGAATCATGGGAGCGGTTTACCCCTACTGTTCTTGCGGTAGTAAGTCTCATGGGATCTGATAGTTTTATAAATGGGAGTTCCCCTGTACAAGTTCTCTTGCCTGTCGCCATGTAAGACATAATTTTGCTCCTCATTCGCCTTCTGCCATGATTGTGAGGTCTCCCCAGCCATATGGAACTGAGAGTCCATTAAACCTCTTTCCTGGTAGGGTGCGGTGGCTCACATCTGTAATCTCAGCACTTTGGGAGGCCAAGGAGGGTATATCACCTGACGTCAGGAGTTCGAGACCAACCCGATCAACATGGCGAAACCCCATCTCACTAAAAGCACAAAAATTAACCAAGCATGGTGGCAGGTGCCTGAAATTCCAGCTACTCAGGAGGCTGAGGCATGAGAAGCTTGAACCCAGGTGGCGGACACTGCAGTGAGCCAAGATCGTGCCACTGCACTCCAGCCTGGGTGACAAGAGCGAGACTCCGTCTAAATTTAAAAAAAAAAAAAATTTTTCCTTTTAAAATTACCTAGTCTTGGGTATGTCTGTATTAGCAGCATGAGAACAGACTAATAGTGAGGAAATGAAAAATCACTCAATAAATGAGGCTTAAATACTTGTTGCTCTTCGAGAACAATTAAGTATACTCGTCTTCACATAGTACACCAAAATAAATTCCATATACGTTAAAGATATAAATTTTTTAAACCATTAAAAGTACTAGAAGAAAATTTTGAAGAATATCCTTGTGAACTTGAGTTAGGAAAAGGCTTCTTAAATAAAAAACCAGAAGCAAAAACCATAAAGAAAAACAACCTATACACTTAATTATGTCAAAATGACAAAGCATTATACCAAAAAATGCTGTAAATAAAATTAAAAGATAAACCAAAAGCTAGGTAAAAAATACAGACAACATAGTATAATGATCTGTAAACAGAGTATGTAAAGAATTCCTACATGGGAAATGCCAATTTTGAAACAGCAATAATTACAGGGAAGGCAACTTGTGTTGTAAAGGGGAAAAATGTTTGTGAAGGCTTTAACTCAACTTATAAAGCTTTATACTCAAACGACCATAAAGCACCTGAAATTTTTTTCCAAAAAACAAAACATGTTCATACTCTACAAGTATAATTAAAACAAATTTTAAAACCACAGGCAGTTGTCCCTTGGTATCTGCTGGGGACTGGCTCCAGCAGAACGTATCCAGATATCCACGACCCTCCCAGACAGCAAAAATCCTAAGCTGCTCAAGTCCCTGATTCAAACTGACACAGTAATTGCCTAAAACCTATGGACATCCTCCAATACACTTTGAATCATCTCTAAATTCCTTATAATACTAAATTCCTTATAATACTTCGTACAATGTAGATGCTATGTAAATCGTGGTTATACTTAACTGTGTTTATTTTTATTATTTTTCCATGTTGTATTATTTTTCCCAAGGTTTTTTTTCCTCCCTATTTTTTTTTTTCAAGGTGACTTTAAAATTCCTTCCCAAATATTTTTGGTCCACAGTTGCTTAGTTCTGTGGATGCAGAACCCACTATACTATAGCTATCAACTTTATACACTTCTTTCAAAGACAATACAGATCTAAACTAGCTCTCTCTGATTTCTTGGCATCATTTCAAAGAATTGGCTTAGGTCAAGGAACAACAGGCTTCAGCATATTAAACAATATTTTCCAAAAATCCATTGTTATGCAAGTCCCACCTACTCAGGAGGCTGAGGCAGGAGGATTGCTTCAGCCCTGGAGTTTAGGACAAGTCTGAGAAACATAGTAACAACCCCTCTCTAGGCCGGGCGCGGTGGCTCAAGCCTGTAATCCCAGCACTTTGGGAGGCCGAGACGGGCGGATCACGAGGTCAGGAGATCGAGACCACCCTGGCTAACATGGTGAAACCCCATCTCTACTAAAATACAAAAAAAAAATTAGCCGGGCGAGGTGGCGGGCGCCTGTACTCCCAGCTACTCGGGAGGCTGAGGCAGGAGAATGGCGTGAACCCGGGAGGCGGGGCTTGCAGTGAGCTGAGATCCAGCCACTGCACTCCAGCCTGGGCAACAGAGCCAGACTCCGTCTCAAAAAAAAAAAAAAAAAATCCTCAAAAATGTGAACACACAGGCGGTCTCATCTCTGTATTACTGAACCAGTGAACAAAGCCCAGCGCTAACAACAAACAAGACAAGAAATACACAGAACCTGACCCTTTAAGGAAAGACTCCAATCTCCCTCCATCTCAGAAATTGCTACGGCACACTGAGTTCAGAAATGGCAATATTTTGTTAGTAATGTTACGAAATTGCTTTCCAGGACTAAGCTAGCTCATGAAGTAAAAATTCCTTTTCATGAGTAATCTGGACTGTAAAATGGGTGACAGGTAGTAATCTACAAATCACTACTGCAGATGAATTCTATTTCAAGATCGAAGAGGGATACAAAGTTTTTTCTTTTTTTAAGTAATTTGAATATTACATAAAATAAGGGAGCCATTAATTATCTGGAATCCTTTCAATGATAACAAAAGCTAACACTTAGTGAGTGTGTGTTTCATATGCCAGGCACTGTACTATGAGTTTTATAAAATTTAATATTTATATTAAATATTCAATATTCATGTATAATTTAGTATTGTGTGTGAATAAGATGGGTCCTGTCATTATTTCCATTTGACAGATAAAGAAAGTTGAGGCTTAGACGGCTTAAGTGGCTTATCTAAAGACACACAGCTATTAAATGGTAGGGTCCAGATTTGAATTAAGGCAGCCTAATTCCAGATCCCTGCAGGCTGTTAACTATCATGCTTAACCACCATCATCTGCTGATGTTAACGTCTCAAGTGTCCGCAGGATATTAAAGGTTCTCACAATTTTAAGGTAGCGTATCCTACTAATTTACCACTCTAAACTTTAGGTTACGTCTTAGATCTTCCCAGGTGTAAAACTTAAAACAATCACTTATATCTTTCTATTAAGTAGGAGAAAGTCTTTTTTAAAAGATGGTAGGCAGAACAAAATAAGTCAAACAATAAAATAATTCAGAAACGCAAGAGTTTCAGGAATCACACCATGAGAATTTTAAACTGCCACATTCACCAAAAAAAAAAAAAAAAAAAAAAAAAAAATCCAACTCCGCCGCCGTGCGGAACTATTTCCACGTAGTGGAGGGACTAAACCACACGAAAGAGGCTAAGATCCGGAACTATTTCCACGTAGTGGAGGGACTAAATCACATGAAAGAGGCTAAGATCCAGTAACAAAAATCCACATTGTTTTCAACACCAGCAGGTGCACTCTAATACTCAAGTCACTTTCAAATCCAAAATGGTATTTCCAAGTGGAGTCTGTTATTTTCAGAACTATATTCATTTAGAGGACAAGGGAAGGAATTCACCAGTCATATCTGAGGGAAGCCCTCATATAGCTTTTTAATCTCATGAGCTTCAGGGAAGACGGTGTTTTTTAAAAATTCTTTTTAAAAATATGGAATAAAGCCACAAAATAATAATTCTTGCACTTTAAACAATCTGACCAAAAATATGACCAAATAAGTCACACAGTATGACTCAATTTATGTAAAATTCTAGATTTATTATGACAGAAAGTTACTAAGTACACGACTAGGGACTGGGTAGAGGGAGGCACGGATCATAAAGGAGCAGGAGAAACTTTTGGGGGTGACTGAAATGTTCTCTATTGTGTTCGGGATGATGGTTTCACAGGCATATATCTATGTTAAAACTGATCAAACTGTATACTTTAAATATGTGCAATGATTGTATATAAAATATACCACAAAAGTTTGGGGGAAAATGCACATATTTTAAACTCTTTCTCTAAATTAAGTCAAGAGAAACACCGTTAGTGATTGATTTATATACCTAGAGTCCCAGATGCTGCTAGAGAAAATCATGCAGCTGTTCAGTTTGATTTCCTACCTCAGCTGGGCCCATGTTTCTCTCCCAGAGCCCCACAAGTCTCTTAGTTAGCTTCCTATGCAATATTTGTTATGGTGGGTTATTTCAAATCTCGGCCTTCGGCCTCTCACTTTCAGCAAATGACTTCGTCATTTTAATGAATTGTGTCCCCTAATCCATAATTCCTAAATTGAAGTCTTAACCCCCATACCTCAGGATGTGGCCATATTTTAGATAGGGTCCTTAAAGAATGAAGGCTCAGGGAGGGTACTGGGGTGGGCTCTAATCCAATATAACTAGTATCCCTATAAAAACAGATTAGGACACAGGCAAGCACAGAGGAAAGACCATGTGAAGACACCAGAAAACGGCCATGTACAACCCAGAGAGATCGGCCTCCAGAAGAAACCAACCAGGCCGACACCTTTGTCTCAGAATTATAGCTTCCAGAATTATGAGAAAATAAATTCTTGTGCCAGGCACGATGGCTCATGCCTGCAATCCCAACACTTTGGGAGGCCACAATGGGTGGATCACCTGAGGTCAGAAGTTCAAGACCAGCCTGGCCAGCATGGTGAAACCCTGTCTCTACTAAAAATGCAAAAATTAGCTGGGCATGGTGGCACGTGCCGGTAGTTCTAGCTACTCCGGAGGCTGAGGCAGGAGAATCACTTGGACCCGGGAGGCGGAGGTTGCAGTGAACAGAGATGGCGCCACTGCACTCCAACCTGGGCGACAGAGCGAGACTGTCTTGGAACAAAAAAAAAAAGAAATTGTTGTTAAGCCACATCATCAGTGGTCTTGTGTGTGGGGGTGGAGGAGTGGGAGATGTTTTGTGTTTTTGTTTGCTGAGACAGGGTCTCCTCTGTCACCCAGGCTGGAGTGCAGTGGTAGGATCACAGCTCCCCATGGCCTCAACCTCCCAGGCTCAAGCACTTCTCCCACCTCAGCCACCCGAGTAGCTGAGACTACAAGCTGAGACTACAGGCAAGCACCAGCACACCCAGCTAATTTTTGTATTTTTGGTAGAGGTGGGGTTTCACCATGTTGCCCAGGCTGGTCTCAAACTCCTAGGCCCGAGGGATTCACCTGCCTCAGCCTCCCAAAGTACTGGGATTACAGGCGTGAGCCACTGCGCCCAGCTGATGACAGCCCTTTCTTATGACAGCCCTACCAAATTTATGTATCTCACCTCCTACATTAGAGAGAAACAGAGAAATCAAACAAGAACTATCTCAACTTCCTCTCACCACATGTTCATTTACAGCAACAACCATCCTTAACTTCCTCTATTCTGCTGGAAGTGGGCTACAGATAATCCTTCCACAGGGTACTTTAGTCCCTATTCCCTCCGGCTTCTCCAGAGAAACCTTAGTTAATGATCGCTTTTCCTCTCTAATGCCTTTTTAACTTCCGTCTATAAATATACTCTGTTTCTTAAGCACTCCCAATTTTTTGACACTCTCCTCTCTTGGTTTTTTAATATCATATGCTCTTTTCTTCTAACCCTCCTCCTCCTTTGTTTGTTCCTCCCTTAAATGTTTCTGATCTTTATCCCTATGTTATTCTCACACTACAATATCATCCTTAAGAAATCCTTTCTCGCTGCCTCCACCAGCTTAAAATAACATATGTACAACAAAGACTCCAAATTTACTACTTCTCCAGTACTTTTTTACTTCTCCTTTGAGAATCAGAACTATGTATTCCACTTCTGGACATCTTCACTTATACTCCTCACATGCACCTCAAACACACCTGCCCCCAAACTGAATTCCACACCAAGGTCTCCCCGCTCCATAACCAAATCTGCTGCTGCAGGGAAAAAAAATAAAATAAAAAAAAAGAACAGGGCAGTGGACAACATCTATTCAAATGAATAACATCAGCTGCTCAAGCCAGAGCCTGAGTGTCCTTCCGAAATTTTCATATGCCATATATACACATATTATCAAAAAAATACAATTCCTGTTTCTTTGATTTCCAGATACCTCTTAAATTGACCCTCTTCCTCCATTCCCACAATTAGTACCTTGGTTTACGCCATCCTCTCCTACCTGAATTAAAACAACTTTCTAACCTGACTGCCTGCCTCTAGCCTCGGAGTCCTGTATTAGTCCATCCTCAAGCTCCATGTAGAACTGCCCACAAGACTGGGTAATTTACAAAAGAAAGAGGTTTAATTGACTCACAGCTCTGCAGGGCTGGGGAGGCCTTAGGAAGCTTACAATCGTGGCAGAAGGGGAAGCAAACACATCCTCCTTCACATGGCAGCAGGAAGAAGTGCCCAGCAAAGGGGGCAGAGACCCTTATAAAACCATCAGATCTAGGCTGGGCGCGGTGGCTCACGTCTGTAATCCCAATACTTTGGGAGGCCAAGGTCGGTGGATCACTTGAGATCAGGAGTTCAAGACCAGCCTGGCCAATATGGTGAAACCCTGTCTCTACTGAAAATACAAATATTACCCAGACATGCTCAATTGAACCCAGGAGGCAAAGGTTTCAGTGAGCCAAGATTATGCCACTGCACTCAGGCCTGGGTGACAGAGCAAGACTCTTGTCTCAAAAAAGAAAATAAAAAATCGATCTCGTGGGCACTCACTATCAGAACAGCACAGAGTAACCGACTCCATGATTCAGTTGCCACCAGGTCCCTCCACAACATGTAGGGATTATTGAAACTACAAGATGAGATTTTGTAGGGGACGCAGCCAAACCGTATCAGTCCCCTAATCACTGTTTTTCAAACTTAGAATTATGACCCAATAGTAGGTTGTGAAATCAGCTTGATAAACTGCGACCAAGCTTGTTTTCTTGTTTGTTTTAAATGAAATAAAATCACTAGATACCCTGAGCCAGAATCACCCGACACACTCTTCATGAAATCTGAGATGTTTGTTTTTCAAATTCAGTAAGTTCTGAAGTAACTGTAACGCAACAAGAGATGGTAGTGTTGTGCTATTTTCTGCAATGTTTCAGGAGTGCATATGCATGCACATGTGCATACTGGATCACAATATAAAAGGTACTTCTTGGCCAGGCACTGCAGCCCGTGCCTGTAATCCTAGCACTTTGGGAGACCAAGGCAGTAGGATTGTTTGAGTCAAGGAATTCAAGACCAGCCTGGACAACACAGCAAGATCCTATCTCTAGGAGAATAGAGATAGGCTCTCTAAAATAAACAGATAAATAGAACTGAAAATAAAACGTATAGCTTATTTTCACAGTGCATCACACTAAAGTAAACATAAGCATTGTTGAGAACTGTGAAGGAACTAGGGTTTTATTTAACCCTACTTACAGGTTAATACCTTGGCCTATGACCATTTCATGGATACTGACAGAACACATGAGCCTCCTGGGTCAAACACAAAGAACTTTAAAAAGAACTCACAGCACAGCAAGCATGAGCATGTTTGCACTGTCTCCCTGTTACCCCCAAGTTCCATAAGGTGACATGCAGCGGGTTTGCATCACGGCTAAGGAACATTGGGCTTAGGGAATCCACCGTTTTTTTTGTTTTGTTTTGTTTTGTTTTTGGGTTTTTATTGAGACAGAGTTTCGCTCTGTTGCCCAGGCTGGAGTGCAGTGGCGCAATCTCGGCTCACTGCAAGCTCCGCCTCCGGGTGCCCGCCATTCTCCTGCCTCAGACTCCCAAGTAGCTGGGACTACAGGCGCCCGACACCGCGCCCGGCTAATTTTTTTGTATTTTTTAGTAGAGACGGGGTTTCACCGTGTGAGTCAGGATGGTCTCGAACTCCTGACCTCGTGACCCACCCGCCTCGGCTTCCCAAAATGCTGGGATTACAGGCATGAGCCACCGTGTCCGGCCAGAATCCACCACTTTTACAGTAAGTAGTAAGTAGGCCTGCTCTTTGTCCCGATGAAAGACATCACCTCCTCCCGCAAAGTGGCCTGCTGCAAACACAGTCCTGAAAAATGGCCTGGGTTAGGAACAGTCGAGGCCCTGCTTGCATTCCTAGCACACTCAGCAGGGTGTATATGAAATAAGAGTCTCGGCTGGGCGCGGTGGCCCATGCCTGTAATCCTAGCACTTTGGGAGGCTGAGGCAGGCGGGTCACTTGAGATCAGGAGTTTGAGACCAGCCTGGCCAACATGGTGAAACCCCATCTATACTAAAAATACAAAAATTAGCCGGGCATGGTGGCACACGCCTGTAATCCCAGCTACTTGGGAGGCTGAGGCAGGACAATCGCTTGAACCCGGGAGGTGGAGGTTGCAGTGAGCCCAGACTGCGCCACTGTACTCCTGCCTGGGCGAAAGAGCAGGACTCCAACTCAAAAAAAAGAAATAGGAAGCTCATGGGAGATTCATTCTCCTGACAATTATTTGTGGTACTTTTAAAGTATGTCCATAAACTATTTAATGCTCCTCCTTTTAAGAGGAAGAGTAAATTTCCTCTCCTTGAGTGTAGACTGAACTTAGTGACCTGCTTCCAATGACGTACTTTCATGACTAACTCTTAAAAGACACTGGAGCTTCTGTCTTGGTCACTCTCTCAAACCGCTCTCTCTCAGGATCCAGCTGCCATGTCATGAGGATACTCAAACTTCAAACTACCCTGTGAAGAGAGTCGCATATTCAGGAACTGAGGCTTCCTGCCAACAGCCATGTGAGATAGCTTCAAAGACCCTCCAATCTCAGTCAAGAATTGACATGAGTGTAAACATCTTGACTGCAACCTCACTAGAGACCCTGAGTCAGAATCACCCAATACACACTCTTCATAAAATCTGAGATGTTTGTTTCTTTTTGTTTTGTTGAGACGGAGTCTCACTCTGTTGCCCAAGCTGCAGTGCAGTAGCACAATCTCGGCTCACTGCAACCTCTGTCTCCCAGGTTCAAGCGATTCTCCTGCCTCAGCCTCCCAAGTACCTGGGATTACAGGAATGTGCCGCCAGGCCCTGCTAATTTCTGTATTTTTAGTAGAGACGGAGTTTCGCCATATTGGCCAAGCTGGTCTCAAACTCCTGATATCAGGTGATCCACCTGCCTTGGTCTCTCAAAGTGCTGGGGTTACAAGCATGAGCCACTGTGCCCAGCCAGATGTTTGTTCTTTAAGTCCAGTAAGTTTTGAAGTAACTTGTAATGCAGCAAGAGATAATATAGTCTTGTTTTCTGCAATATTTAAGGTGTGCATATTGGATCACAATATAAAATGTCCTTTTTGGCCAGACACAGTGGCCCATGCCTAAAATCCTAACACTTTCGGAGACTAAGGCAGGAGAATTGCTTGAATCTAGGAATTCAAGACCAGCCTGGACAACACAGCAAGATCCCATCTCTGCAAAAAAATTAAAAAAAAAAAAAAAATAGCCCAGCATAGTGGCTCATGCCTGTAGTCCCAGCTACTTAGGAAGCTGAGGCAGGAAGATTCCTTGAAACCAAGAGTTCACGGCTATAGTGAGTCATGATAGTGCCACTGCACTATGCCGTGGATGACATGGCAAGACCCTGTCTCAAAAAAGCAAAACTAAATGTGATTCTTTTTATAAGTTCTAAACAATTCTCAACACCAGTGCCATAACGATCTTCTAATATGATGATTCTCCAAATGGGTAAGGGATTCCAGGGGTGCTTATGACCCTTGCAGGAGGTCCATGAGGGCAAAGCTATTTTCATAACAGGATGACGTTATTGGTCTTTTTCATTGTGATTCTCTCACGAGTGCATAAGTGTTTTCCAGAGCTACATGACGTGTGACAAGATCCCACTGACAGCTAATGGAACGTGTGCTTGCGTATTCCCACATTTTAAAAATGTCTTGGCTGGGCACGGTGGCTCATACCTATAACCCCAGCACTTTGGGAACCCGAGGCAGGAGGATCACTTGAGCTCAGGAGTTCAAGACTGGCCTGGGCAACATGGCGAAATCCCGTTTCTACTAAAAATACAAAAAATTAGCCAGGCCAGGTGGCACACACCTGTAATCCCAACTACTTGGGAGGCTGAGGTGGGAGGATAACTTCAGCCCAACAGGCGGAGGTTGCAGTGAGCAGAGATCACGCCACTGCACTCCAGCCTGGGAGACAGAGCCAGACCTTGTCTCAAAAAATATTTTTTTTTAATCTGAATTCCTTGGTAGTGCATATGAGACTTTTTATCACTTGGCCCTGCCTATCTCTCTGAAGCTACTCCTTATCCACTCTCCTTCTCCATGTGACAACCATAATCAGGTCTATGCAATTCCCTGAAATACTAAGCTGTCTCTGGTTTCCATGACCTTCTTTTGCCCCATTAACTGGCTAACTACTGATCATTTTTCCAAACCAAGTTCAACAGTCACAATCCTGCACAAACCTTCATGACCCTCAGTCTAATTTAGGTGGTCCTCTGAGGTAACCAGGGGCTTTTAAAATAATGTAATTATTATTTTAATCACTTCCTTAAAAGTAAAGGAATGTCTTACTTCATCTCCAAAACCTAGCACAGTGTCTAACACAAATCAAGCAATAAGTGTTTGCCAATGCCACAATTAATCTAAATCCACGTAAAAATCATTAGATAGTTCACATACATTTAAAAAGTAGTAATAATCTTGAATGTAGTTTACGGAACCTGCAATTAGATGTAATCTAAAATAAATATAATGATTGCATTTTTTAACATTTTCCTCAAGTTAAAACTTTCTCTATCTTTAAACAGTATCCCAATTTCATGAATTAGGCCAGGTGTGGTAGCTCACGCCTGTAACCCCAGCACTTTGGGAGGCCGAGGCGGGCAGATCACTTGACGTCAGGAGTTCGAGACCAGCCTGGCTAACATGGTGAAACCCTGTCTCTACTAAAAACACAAAAATTAGCCGGGCGTGGTGGCGCCACCTGTACTCCCAGCAACTCCACAGGCTGAGGGAGGAGAGTCACTTGGAGAATCGCCTGGACCCGGGAGGTGGAAGCTGCCGTGAGCTGAGACCACGCCACTGCGCTCCAGCCTGGGCAACAGAGTGAGACTCTGAATACAAACAAACAAATAAATAAAACTAATTCCATGAACCGACAACCTCCTTCTGTACACATCTTGCTATTTATTTTTGTCATCTATCCCCTGAAAATAATTAACTAAATGGGCAAGATTTCAATTTTTTAAAAAACTGTTCTTCCTGCATTAGTAAAAATGCAAACTTCTGTAGCGAAATCTTAATTCCAAGAAGATGGCATAAGCTCAACGGACTAATGCCTCTCGTCTAAGACAGAAATTAAAAATGAACACACACACAGAGCAATCACATGCAGAAAATATCATGTCTGTGGGGACAAATGGGTTCTCAATACTAAAAAAACTCTATTAAAACTCTATGTCAGAGACCTACCAAGCTAAAGATGTACCAAGCACTTAAGATGAATTTTGTACCCTATATTTTGAGTTTTTAAAAAATACCATATGGCTGGGCATGGTGGCTCACTCTTGTAACCCTAGCACTTTGGGAGGCTGAGGCAGGCAGATCACCTGAGACCAGGAGTTCGAGGCCAGCCCGGCCAATATGGCAAAACTCCATCTCTATGAAAAATACAAAAATTAGCAGGGCATGGTAGCGCGCGCCTCTAGTCCCAGCTACTTGGGAGGCTGAGGCATGAGAATCATTTGAACCCGAGAGGTGGAGGTTGCACTGAGCCAATATTGTGTCACTGCACTCCAGCCTTGGTGACAGAGCAAGACACCATCTCAAAAAAAAAAAAAAAAAAAAATACCAGAACAGCATTTAAATCTCTGCAAGCTTTCCAGGATTTACATTTAGAGAAATTTCCTAAAATCTAATTCTGAGAAGAATATTACCAGTAATCTGCCTTATCTTAAATTATGAGTTTATTAACAATACAGTTTCACTATCAATTCACTACTATTCACATCACAAAGCCTGTCAGAAAAAAACACAAAAAATATTCAGGACAGGCACAGTGGCTCACGCGTATAATCCCAGCACTTTGGGAGGCCAAGGTGGGTGGATCACCTGAGGTCAGGAGTTTGAGATCAGCAGGCCAACATGGTGAAACCCCGTCTCTACTAAAAATACAAAAAGTAGCTAGGCGTGGTGGCACTTACCTGTAACCCAAGCTACTCAGGAGGCTGAGGCAGGAGAATCACTTGAACCCAGGATGTGGAGGTTGCAGTGAGCCGAGATCGCGCCACTGCACTCCAGCCTGGGTGACAGAGTGAAACTGTGTACTGAAAAAAAAACAAAACAAAAAAAAGAAAAGAAAAGCACTGATCCCAATGGTTATATACATACTGTGAGAGAAAAACAGCCCCAGTCTCACCTCACCCCACAGAAATCCATTATACTCAGAGGTCTAAAAATAAGAATACTTCTACCCACAATGATTGTATGTTAGCCTTTAATTCTCACTCTTCCCCCAAATAGCTACAAGCATAACATGCAACGGCAGACAGCACTCTCTCTCTCCTCATAGACTAGAAAAATCATAATAGCTCTTTACGAACTGAGTCTCCAAAGGAACACCAAATATTCTTAAGACAAATGAAAGCAAAAACAAATTTTTTTTTTTTTTTGAGATGGAGTCTCGCTCTGTCACCCAGGCTGGAGTGCAGTGGCACGACCTAGGCTCACTGCAAGCTCCGCCTCCTGGTTTCACGCCGTTCTCCTGCCTCAGCCTCCCAAGTTGCTGGGACTACAGGCACCCGCCACCTCGCCCGGCTAGTTTTTTGTATTTTTTTTTTAATAGAGACAGGGTTTCACCATGTTTGCCAGGATGGTCTCGATCTCCTGACCTCGTGATCCACCTGCCTCGGCCTCCCGAAGTGCTGGGATTACAGGCGTGAGCCACCGCACCCGGTGGATAAAAGCAAAAAATTCTTTAATAGCAACACAGTAGCTTACTTCAAATTAACTACGGTTGACTAGGCTGACACAGATGTGCTATGATATTTATAAGTTGAACCAGAAAATTTAATATACCACCTATTAGCTATTTAAATAATTATATGTGAAATTCTGATGTAAATCTCAAAATTACTAGTCCAACCTGATGTAAGGGGGTTATGCTCATCAACGAGTCAAATATTTTTAATACTGTACTTCAACATTTCTAAAGATCCTGTTCATTTTCTTTTTTTTTTTTGAGACGGAGTCTCACGCTGTTGCCCAGGCTGGAGTGCAGTGGCGCGATCTCGGCTCACTGCAAGCTCCGCCTCCTGGGTTCACGCCATTCTCCTGCCTCAGCCTCCTGAGTAGCTAGGACTACAGGCGCCCGCCACCGCGCCCGGCTAATTTTTTGTATTTTTAGTAGAGACGGGGTTTCACTGTGGTCTCGATCTCCTGACCTTGTGATCCGCCCGCCTCGGCCTCCCAAAGTGCTGGGATTACAGGCTTGAGCCACCGCGCCCGGCCCTGTTCATTTTCTTAAAGGGTTATTTATAAATACTACTAGGGATGAGAAATATGCTGCTCTCCTAGGTTCCCTGTGAAAACATGAACAATAGACCAAAATTTTAAAATCCCACTGAAGTACAATTTGGCATAATCTATCAAAATTTAAAATGTGCACGCTGTTGAACTAGAAGTTTCACTTTAAAAAGTATTCTCCATAAAATATATTTTCACAGGTTCAAGGACATAATGTGCAATGATATTCAATTATTGCGTTGTCTGTACCAGCAAGGAGACAGCTTAAATTTCCAACAGGAGATTAGCTGAATAAATTTATGTATCTCTCAACTGTAAAAGACAATGCTGCTGTTTAAAAAAAATGTCTTTCAGACAATCCTGATTTAAAAAAAAAAAAAAAAAAAAGTAAAACAATGGCCAGGCATGGTGGCTCATACTTGTAATCCCAGCACTTTAAAAAGCTGAGGCAGGCAGATCACTTGAGGTCAGGAGTTCAAGACCAGTCTGGCCAACCTGGTGAATTCCCATCTCTACCAAAAAATACAAAACTTACACATTACAGGATGTGTGCCTGTAGTACCAGTTACTCAGGTGGGAGGACTGCTTGAACTCCAGAGGTAGAGGTTGCAGTGAGCCAAGATCATGCCACTGCACTCCAGCCTGGGCAACACAGCAAGACTCTCTCAAAAAAAAAAAAAAAAGAAAAAAGAAAAAGAGGCCGGGCACAGTAGCTCATGCCTGTGATCCCAACACTTTGCGAGGCCAAGGCGGGCAGATCACTTGAGGTCAGGAGTTCGGGACCAGCCTAGCCAACATGGTGAAACTCCATCTCTACTAAAAATACAAAAATTAGCCAGGCGTGGTGGTGTGCACCTGTGATCCCAGCTACTTGGGAGGCTGAGGCAGAAGAATCACTTGAACCTGGGAAGCGGAGGCTGCAGTGAGCTGAGATCGCGCCACTGCACTCCAGCCTGGGTGGCAAGACAGAGATTTCGTTTCAAAAAGAGGTAAAAGAATCCAAAATAAACAAAATATTTAAGTAAATATCTATATTTGACATGCAAAAACATACTGTGAAGTGGAAAAAAAGCAAGTTGTAGAAGAATGCTTACAAGACACTCTCATTTGAGTACAAAGGATATATATACATATATTTGTATATACACATACATATATATATATTTGTATGAATTGTATGGTAACAGCCTATTTCTGAAAGACCGGATGGAATCACCTTTTTCTTTACTTATATACTTTTCTTCTGTTCCATTTTCTTTTTATAGTGAGCATGTATTACTTTTACTTTTTTTTTTTTTTTTTTTTTGGCGTGGTGCGGTGGCTCAGGCCTGTAATCCCAACAGCTTGGGAGGCCAAGGTGGGTGGATCTCCTGAGCTCAGGAGTTCGAGACCAGCCTCGGCAACACGGTGAAACCCTGTCTCTACCAAAAATACCAAAATTAGCCAGGCATGATGGCACACGCCTATGATCTCAGCTACTCAGGAGGCTGAGTCATAAAAATTGCTTGAACTCCAGAGACAGAGGCTACAGTGAGCCAAGAACACATAACTGCGTCCCAGCACGGACAACAGAGTGAAACCCTATCTCAAAAAAAAAAAAAAAAAAAACTTGTATTTTTTTTAAGTCTCATTATATACTACAGGTTTAAATAAAGACCTCCACAACCATTCAGCACTAATTTACACAGTAATTAGTGGGCTAGGCACGAACACTGATTGCTAATACCTCTGTAATAGCAGGAGAGTTGAAAAAAAAAAAAAATCACCAGGGACATGGCTTACGCCTATAATCCCAACAGTTTGGGAAGCCAAGGTGAAAGGATCACTTCAGATCAGCCTGGGCAACACCGCAAGACCTTGTCTCTACAAAAAAATATTTTTAATTAGCCAGGTGTGGTGGCGTACACCTTTAGCCCTAGTTACTCGGGAGGCTGTAGCAGCAAGACAACTTGAGCCCAGGAGTTCGAGGCTGCAGCAACCTATGATCACATCACTATGCTCCAGCCTGGGTGACAAACAAGGACCAACAGGAAAGACAGAAAGACAGACAGAAAGGAAGAAAAGGAAGGAAAGGGAAGAAAAAGGAAAAGAAAAAGAAAAAGAGACAGAGAGAGAGAGAGGGAGGGAGGGAGAGAGGGAGGGAGGAAGGAAAATAAAGGAAAAAGGAAAGGAAAGGAAAAAGGGAAGGGAAGGAAAAAGGGAAGGGAAGGGAAAAGGGAAGGGAAAAGGGAAGGGAAAAGGGAAGGGAAAAGGGAAGGGAAGGGAAGGGAAGGGAAGGGAAGGGAAGGGAAGGGAAGGGAAGGGAAGGGAAGGGAAGGGAAGGGAAGGGAAGGGAAGGGAAGGGAAGGGAAGGGAAGGGAAGGGAAGGGAAGGGAAGGGAAGGGAAGGGAAGGGAAGGGAAGGGAAGGGAAGGGAAGGGAAGGGAAGGGAAGGGAAGGGAAGGGAAGGGAAGGGAAGGGAAGGGAAGGGAAGGGAAGGGAAGGGAAGGGAAGGAGGGAGGGGAAAAAATATCTACCAGTCAATGAAGGCACAGATTTCTCTGCTTCTACACTCAACATGTAACTAAAATGTATTAAGTTTGCTAACATTATGCATCTAGTTGTGTAACCTTAATCTGATTCTCCAATACTGACTAGAGACTAAAACTATACAACAGTGTGGCTAAAGCAGCACTGTTTTAGGGCAAACCTATCTGAAAGGCCACCTCTGTTTGGAGCAGCAATTTGTAAAGGAGCAATCTTAACACCTGTCAGATACTATTCACCTTTAATGCAAGGGTAACTCAGTTTACAATCAAGTTAACTGCAGTTTTTAATACTTCTTATCAGTTAATCAAGTTAATTGTAAGTTCTCTCAAAGTTCTCATCATGACAAATATTTTGTCAAGCTAGATACTTAGAAATAAACACAAGGTTGTTGGGCTGGGCGTGGTGGCTCACGCCTGTAATTCTAGCACTTTGGGAGGCCGAGGAGGGCGGATCACAAGGTCAGGAGATCAGGACCAACCCGGCTAACACAGTGAAACTCCATCTCTACTAAAAATACAAAAACTTGCCGGGCGCGGTGGCTCAAGCCTGTAATCCCAGCACTTTGGGAGGCCGAGGCGGGTGGATCACGAGGTCAGGAGATCGAGACTATCCTGGCTAACATGGTGAAACCCCGTCTCTACTAAAAATACAAAAAACTAGCCGGGCGTGGTGGCGGGCGCCTGTAGTCTCAGCTACTTGGGAGGCTGAGGCGGGAGAATGGTGTGAACCCGGGAGGCGGAGCTTGCAGTGAGCCGAGATCACGCCACTGCACTCCAGCCTGGGAGACACAGCGAGACTCCGTCTCAAAAAAAAAAAAAAAAAAAAAAAAAAAAAAAATACAAAAACTTAGCCAGGCGCGGTGGCGGGCACCTGTAGTCCCAGCTATTCAGGAGGCTGAGGCAGGAGAATGAGGCAGGAGAATGGCGTTAACCCGGGAGGCGGAGCTTGCAGTGAGCCGAGATCACGCCACTGCACTCCAGCCTGAGCGAGAAAAAAAAAAAAAAAAGAAACACAAGGTTGTTAACCATAGTGGTTCTCTAGTTATAACAGCAATCTGCGCCACTTAGTTGAAACAAGTCAAGTTCTAGGTTGTGTAGCCTTCTCCAACGACTGCAGTGCTCACCGATAACCTGATTTCATAAAATCCTAAAATATTAAATTGTTTGGACATAAAATTATGTTATCTTGTATTTTATACATCTCATACTACATTGTGATCAGCTCAACAAAAAGTTCAACAAATTCTACCAGAGTGATTAAGCTGAACAAAGTAAAACAGATGTACCTGTTCACAAACCTTTATTCACAAGTCTGAATAACAAAAATGTCTAAAAATCCAAAAATGTGTAACTAATATGGTAATAAAACCAGACCTGGACTGGGTCAGTAATCCCAAAGTGTTTGATGAAGAAATGAGGGACCATTCCCAAAACATGCTTGAAAAGTTAGGTTATATATAGTATAAGCATATCACTTATCTAAAAATCTGAAAAAAATTCTGAATTCTGGTCCAAAGGATCTTGGATGCAGACCTGAATTAATGGTTAAGATTAAATATCAGCTGGGAGCAATGGCTCACGCCTGTAATCCCAATACTTTGGGAGGCCAAGGCAGGCAGATCACGAGGTCAAGAGATTGAGACCATCCTGGCTAACATGGTGAAAACCCGTCTCTACTAAAGATAGAATTAGCTGGGCATGGTGGCACGTGCCTATAGTCCCAGCTACTAGGGAGGCTGAGGCAGGAGAATCGCTTGAACCCAGGAGGCAGAGGTTGCAGTGAGCCAAGATCACGCCACTGCACTCCAGCCTGGCAACAGAGCAAGACTCTTGTCTCAAAAAAAAAAAAAAAAAAAAGATTAAATATCCACATCACTGCTGGTAATTACAGACATTTATAATCAGGAAGAGCGGCACAGGAATTTTAACTCTGTAACTGTGTATTTCTTAAGCTAGGTGGTAGGTACACAGATGTTAATTACATAATTCTCTATATCTTTTTGCATGTCTGAAACATAAATTTAAAAGGGTTTAAGTGAAAAATTATAGGTACCCAGTAAGTATTTGTTTCTTCCCGAAAACAATAAAAGTATCTGAGAAGCAGCAAGTTTGAAAACGGTTCTGGTAAGGGTCCTAAAAACGTATCTTTTGATCCAGTAATTCTATGAACAGGAAAATCCAATCTACTCAAATGATCCAAAATGTAGAGAAAAGTTTATAAAGATACACCAGCTTTATTAGTACTCATTTCATTGAGGAATGTTTAAGTGAAATATTTATGACTTAACATGAAGCCTACAAAAACCATTTACAAACCAATGTCTGCCATTTAAAAAATGTTTATAATACAATAATGAAAAAGGATATTTTTTTTTTTCAGAGTCTCACTCTGTTGCCCACACTGGAGTGCAGGGGCTTGATCTCCACTCATGGCAACCTCCGCCTCCTGAGTTCAAACAATTCTCGTGCCTCAGCCTCCCAAGTAGCTGGGACTACAGGCATTCTCAACCATACCCAGTTAATTTTTGCAGTTTTAGGAAAGACAGGGTTTCACCATGTTAGCCAGGTTAACCAGACAGGCTGGTCTCGAACTACTGACCTCAGGTGATCCACCCAACTTGGTTTCCCAAAATGCCAGGATTACAGGCATGAGCCACTGTACCTGGCCTTCAAGAATATATTTTAATGTACAGTATACTCTCAATTTTGCAAATATAAGCAGAGCCAAAAGATGAGACGAAACCTAGTTTTTTCCTAACAGTTGTCAAAATTTTCCAAACAGGTAAACACTACTTATTTAAAAAGGAAAATCTTGGCCAAACAAGGTGGCTCACACCTGTAATCCTAGAACTCTGGGAGGCCACGGTAGACAGATCGCTTGAGCCTAGGAGTTTGAGACCAACCTGGGCAATATGGAGAGACCCTGTCTCTACAAAAAAATTCTTTTAATTAGCCAGGCGTGGGGGTGTATGCCAGTAGTCCCAGCTACTTGGGAGCTGAGGTAGGAGGACAGCTTGGGCCCAAAAGGTCAAGGCTGCTGTGAATGTGAGAGGTGACGGCACCACTGCACTCCAGCCTGGGTGACGGAGTGAGACCCTGCCTCAAAAAACAAAAGAAAGGAAAAATGTTAAGAAGACTTAAACAGAAACAAAAGGAAAGTCACTGTAATTCCAGGGTGAACATTTCGTCCTTTTGTACCTAGTTTCAAAGTCATTTTCAACACAGCACTTTGCAGCTGCTATCACCAAATGTACTTGGCACATATAAGATTTTTCATTATTTCCAATAATACAGATGTAAAATGCCTAATATTATTTCAGACCTGAGTGGGTATGCTGACACTACCACAAAAAAGGCAGTAAGATTTCCTAGTACACCGTGTATATGATGCATGGGTAAGCATTACAAACACGTTTCTTGTCTTCTCCAAGAAACTGGTGGAATGGCACACTGCCAGAAGATGAGACTTAAGAAAAAGACCGCAGAAAATAATTTGCAGCCTGGTGCGGCGGCTCACGCCTGTAATCCCAGCACTTTGGGAGGCTGAGGCGGGCGGATTACGAGTTCAGGAGATTGAGACCATCCTAACACGGTGAAACCCCGTCTCTACTAAAAATACAACAATTAGCCGGGCGTGGTGGCGGGCGCCTGTAGTCCCAGCTACTCGGGAGGCTGAGACAGGAGAATGGCGTGAACCTGGGAGGAGGAGCTTGCAGTGAGCTGAGACCACGCCACTGCACTTCAGCCTGGGCGAGAGAGCGAGACTCTGTCTCCAAAAAAAGAAAAGAATTTGCAGAGCATTAAAATTCATATAGCCAGCCAGGCTCAGTGACTCACGTCTGGAATCCCAGCACTTTGGGAGGCCAAGGTGGACGGATCAGCTGAGGTCAGGAGTTCAAGACCAGCCTGGCCAACATGGTGAAAACCTGTCTCTACTAATAATAATAATAAAAAAAATTTGCCAAGTGTGCTAGTGCACACCTGTAATTCCAGCTACTCAGAATCACTTGAACCCGGGAGGCGGAGGCTGCAGTGAGACAAGATTGTGCCATTGCACTGGGCGACAAGAATGAAACTCTGTCTCAAAAAAAAAAAAATAAAATCATATTTCTTTTTTTTTTTTTTTTTTTGAGAAAAAGTCCTCCTCTGTCGCCCAAGCTGGAACACAGTGGCATGATCTCGGCTCACTGCAACCTCTCCTCTCGGGTTCAAGTGATTCTCCTGCCTCAGCCTCCGGAATAGCAGGCATTACAGACACCCGCCACCACGCCCAGCTAATTTTTATATTTTTAGTAGAGATGAGTTTTTACCATGCTGGCCAGGCTGGTCTCGAACTCCTGACCTGAAGTGATCCGCTCACCTTGGCCTCCCAAAGTGCTGGGATTACAGGCGAAGCACGGCACCCAGCCAATATTTCCTTTCTCTTCGATCTGGAAAAGTCCATTTTCCTCTCCTCGGTTACCATGCCTCTCTGAATAAACTCTACCAAGGCAGTTTTTTAAATAGTAATTCTTTATATGCGTACTCACTACGGTAGAATTACAGACTCAAATTCTGCAGATTTAGCCTGGAGAAATCATACATTTAAAAGCATCCAAAGAGATTCAAGCAGAATTCAGGGGTCCCTGAAATAACTAAGAAAGGAGTTAAACCATCACGCATTTTAAAGTTTCCAGAAGTATAAGAAATTTGTATTACAGAATTTACTGAAATGAAACTTTACAACAGAAATATCATATTACATTGCATATTTATAAAAATCAAACCTTTTATATCACTATATAAAGCATTTAACACAGTATCTAGTTTATAATGAACACTCATCAATATTAATATTTTAAGATGAACAGTTTTTCATATTTTAAAGTTTCTGAATTGGGATACAGCTTATAATTAACATGTATAACTAAATTATATTTCTTTTACCCTAAAAAGAATGAATTATTAAGTTGATGGTACACCCCACCAAAAAGAAATAGCAACTTAAAAGTAAAAAAATACGGTATTACATGCAGTAAACATTTGTCACAATACTTCATTTAACCCCAACAGCAAATCCCTTTCAAGGAGAAAGATTTTATTAGACCCAGAAAGTTGCCCAAGATCACAGAGCTCTATCAAACTCTAAAGCCAAAATCTTTACCACTACAAGATAATGCATATTCATCTACTATTATACTCTCACCAAGATGCTTTTATCGATTTTAAGTGGAGCACCAAGATTAAAATTGGTTTGTTCAAAGTCACAAACTTTTTTTTAATTCCCATGTTCCTCACAGTTCTTCCCTTCTAACTTCTGTTTTGCTACCTCTTTCCTAAACTCCAGACCTGAATTTCCAACCATCCAGTGAGCAGTTATTCCAGAGCTGTGTTGTCCAATACGGTAGCCACTAGCCATATGTAGACGCTGAGTGCTGAGCACTTGAAAGGTGGCTAGTGAGACTGAGGAACTGAATTTTTAACCTTATTTCATGGAATTGAAACTTAAATTTAAAAACCGATACTTAATTACATTACTGGAAAAGTTTTAAGCATGTTTGGAATAACCTGGGCATGTAAATCTACTTTTTCAACTGTAAATTTTATGATTTACAGATATAAATACGGATTAAATATTTCTGATAAAACTTAGCATTTGAAAATAACGAAAGAACAAAAAAAACTTAGCATTTCAATTAAGATATACTATGAAAGTATACAATTCATTTCAAAGATCTACTATTAAAAACTAATGTGGCTCACACCTGTGATCCCAGCACTTTGGGAGGCTGAAGCAAGCGGATCACTCGAGCCCAGGAATTTGAGAGCAGCCTGGCCAACACAGCAAGACCCTGTCTCGAAAAAATTTTTAAAATTTACGTAAATAGATCAATAATTTTTAAATGTTTAAACGTGCTGTAAATCATATTTTGGACATACTGTGTTAAATAAGATAAAATCCAATTGTTTCTTTTTACCCTTTAATGTGGCTACTAAAAATTTTTTAATTACATATGTGGCTCCTATTTCTAATAAGCAGTGCTTTCTAGCGGCTACCGTTGTCCCCCACCACAACTAGCTCAGTGAATGACATCACCATCTCTCTAGCTCAGTGCTGTCCAAAAGAACCTTCTGATTACAGAGACGTCCTATTCTGATGACTGGGTGATGGTGGCTGACAGTAGCAGGATGGTATCTAGCAGAATCCCTGGCTAACAATACCCCACAACAGAATATTGTGGAACCAAAATTCTTAGGAGACTAGAGAAAACCACCTGTTATTCTGACTTTCCTCTGGGGGGAAAAGAAAGGAGAAACCAAAAACTGCAGACCACTGCTGTCCCACTGAACTTTCTGTAACAGAAACGTTCTGTATCTGCACTGTCCAACACAGAGGCCGCTAGTCCCACACTGCTGTTAAACACAGCCAGGTATTATTTTCTGCTTGAATCTCTGCGGATACTGTTGAATTTATAACTTCATAATACTCTGGACTAAATCTGCACAATTTAAGAGTCTGCCATTCTATATTTGTGCAACTGAAGAACCGATTTTTAAATCTTATTTTATTTAAATTAGTTTAGACATACCTTAATGGCCATACGTGGCTAGTGGCTACTGTACCCAACAGCATCGTTCCTAGCCTAGGGGTTCTATCTGAAAGTCTGGGAGTCACCTTAGTCTTCTTCCTCCCCATCAACTGTCCTTTCCCCACAAAGTGTGTACACACACACACACACACACACACACACACACACACAGAGAGGAAAAAATTACCCAGTGAGAGAGAGAGAGAGAGGGAAAGAGAGAATTACCCAGTCCTGTCAAACCTTTCAACTCTGTATGCATCTCTGTCCCCACTGTCACTACTTCAGTGTTCAGGCTTCAGTGGGAACAAGTCCACAGCCTCCTAGTTGGCTTCCTCATTTAGCCTCCTCTTATCCATTTGTTGTAAAATACAAATATACAACTGTTATTTCCTTTACTCAAAAGTCTCCAGTCTTGCCATTGCCCCAAGGTAAAAGTCAGATTTCAACAGGGTTTACAAAGCCCTTCATGATCCAAACCCAATTTCCAGCCTCTTTCGCCACTCCCTTAAACCTTCTAGTTCTTGCACATATCATTAACACTTATCACACTCTACTGTAACTGCCTGTTTACTGTCTCCCTCCCTGGTCACCAGCATCCTGAGGGCGGAGACAGGGCCTCGAACATCGTACTGCCAAGATGGAACACAATACAGAGTCACACATATACACAGACTATACTATGTTACTATATATACACTATATATATACTGTATATACACATATGTACATTACATATACTACATATACACACATACACTATATATTATATATACATTATATATGCTATGTATTCACACACATATATACATTATATATACACACATATATACTGTATATTAGATTTTCCACATTTTTTGAATGAGGAACAAAAAAAGAAAAAAGGAAATACATGTGTACTTTTGAACAACTACAAAAATGAAAAATTTATAAAGCAGATATTTTTTGCTATACTATTTAGAAGAATTGTATCCTAGGGCTTTCGGAGGCCGAGGCAGAAGATCGCCTGAGGCCAAAGAGTTCAAGACCAGCCTGGACTGCAAGACCCTGTCTCTATTAAAAGAAGAAAAGGCCAGATACAGTGATACATGCCTGTAATACCAGCACTTTGGGAGGCCAAGGCGGGGGGATCACTTGAGCCCAGGGTTTTGAGACCAACTTGGGCAACATGGCAAAACCCTGTCTCTTAAAAACAAAACAAAAAAAATTACAAAAATGAGCTGGGCATGGTGGCACAACCCTAGAGTCCCAGCTATGCAGGAGGTGAGGAGGGTAGATCGCTTAAGAGTGGAAGGTCAAGACTACAGTGAGCTGAAATTGCGCCTAAGTGACAGAGTAACACCCTGTCTCAAAAAACAGAAAAATTGCCAGACATGCTGGTGCGTGCCTACAGTCCCAGCTACTCGGAAGGTTGAGGTAGAAGGATCGCTTAAGCCTAAGAATTTGAGGCTGCAATGAGCTCCATCCTGAGCGAGAAAAATCTGTTCCAAAAAATAGTAATAATACTGGCCAGAGGCCGGGCGCGGTGGCTCAAGCCTGTAATCCCAGCACTTTGGGAGGCCGAGACGGGCGGATCACGAGGTCAGGAGATCGAGACCATCCTGGTTAACACGGTGAAACCCCGTCTCTACTAAAAAATACAAAAAACTAGCCGGCCGAGGTGGCGGACGCCTGTAGTCCCAGCTACTCGGGAGGTGGAGGCAGGAGAATGGCGTGAACCCGGGAGGCGGAGCTTGCAGTGAGCTGAGATCCGGCCACTGCACTCCAGCCTGGGTGACAGCACGAGACTCCGTCTCAAAAAAAAAAAAAAAAAAAAAAATACTGGCCGGGCGCGGTGGCTCATGCCTGTAATCCCAGCACTTTGGGAGGCCAAGGTGGGTGAATCACGAGGTCAGGAGTTCAAGACCGGCCTGGCCAAGTGGTGAAACCCCGTCTCTACTAAAAATACAAAAATAAGCCGGGCGTGGTGGCGGGAGCCTGTAATCCCAGCTACTCAGAAGGCTGAGGCAGAGAATTGCTTGAACCCGGGAGGCGGAGGTTGCAGTGAGCCGAGATTGCGCCACTGCACTCCAGTCTGGGCGACAGAGCGAGACTCTGCTTCCAAAAAAAAAAAAAAAAAAAGGTAATAAGAATTTTAATATAAATTGTTAAGAATCTCAAAAAAAAGTAATAATAACAATTATTATAATATAAACTGTTAAGAATCAAAACCTAATTCTGAACTTTGGAAGGAAATCCTGATTGGTGATTTAAAATATCTATGTATATGTATATACTTGCTGTACAGAAATATAATATCATTATACTTTACCCGCATTTGTCAAGTTCAAACTTAACAAATAATTTATGCCCATTTTCAATTAATTTATTTTAAAAGTAACAGGAAACCCGGTAAGAACCGCTGCTCTACAAAAACTATCAGTCCCAAAGCATAAGAAGAAACGATCGCGTTATTCAGAACAGAACCAGAAACTTGGCAATGCTATAAAACTGACTACAGTAACCACCAGAAAAATCACATGAAATCGCCAATCATTATCCACCCTCGGTAACTTTTTCTGTTTAATAACTTTATATCTAAATGCAAGGGATAATAACATCAAGCAAAGGTACAGCCTAAATTTCATATAAAAGTTCAGAAAAGAGGCCAGGTATGGTGGCTCATGCTTGTAATCCCAACACTTTGGGAGGCCAAGGTGGGTAGATCACTTAAGCTCAGGAGTTTGAGAGCAGCCTGGGCAACACGGCAAAACCCCATCTCTACAAAAAATACAAAAAATTAGCTGGGTGTGGTGGTACACTCCTGTAGTCCCAGCTACTCGGGAGGCTGATGCAAGACGATCGCTTGAGCCTGGGAGGTCGAGGCTGTAGTAAGCCATGATAGCACCACTGCACTCCAGCCTGGGCGACAGAGAGAGACTCCAGGTGAAAATAAATAAATAAGGATTTCTTTAAAAACGTTTTAAGTTTAGAAAAGGGATGGAAACCAATTTTAAGTACTCAAAATGACTTCCCTTTAATGAAAGTAAAGTGAATACTACCATGAAGGTAGAAAAGTCACCCACGTGGCATCTGAAGATGTAAAACATAGCTGCTTCTTACTTCAGAAGAAACCCCTATGAGTCTCTCGGACCATTAATTACAACTTCTTAAAGATGAATCAGAAGTTAAATACGGTCTTTCTTCCTTGAAAAGTTCAGCAACCTGAATTCTATAAGAACAATGAGGAAAAAAATAAAAATTTATACACACACACACAGAAAAAGGTAGGCAGCCAGAGGGAAGAAAGTCATCAACAGTAATTTTTTTTCAAGTAAGTAAAATCTTTCAAAGGAAAAAAATGCTTAGAAATTTGTTAACCAGCCGAGCACGGTGGCTCACGTCTGTAATCCCAGCACTTCGGGAGGCCAAGGCAGGTGGATCACAAGGCCAGGAGTTCAAGACCAGCCTGGCCAACATGGTGAAACCCCGTCTCTACTAAAAATACAAAAATCAGCTGGGCGTGGTGACGGGCACCTGTAATCCCAGCTACTTGGGAGGCTGAAGCAGGAGAATCGTTTGAACCCAGAGCCAAGATCACGCCACTGCACTCTAGCCTGGATGACAGGGCAAGACTCCATAGAAAGGAAAGAAAGAAAGAAAGGAGAGAAAGGAAGGAAAGGGAGGAGAGGAGAGGAGAGGAGAGGAGAGGAGAGGAGAGGAGAGGAGAGGAGAGGAAGGAAATTTGTTAACCAGTAGAAATGAATTTTTAAATCCATGTAATTGGCCATAATAATGGGTTGAAAGCGGGGAAAAGCATCCAATCTCAATAGACGTGAAACACATTGGACAGATTTTAACATTTACTAATGAATAAAAATCTAGGTATAGGAGGAAACTTTCTCAATCTAATAAAGGACATGTGCAAAAGCAACTGTAACAAACATCTGTAGGGAAACAGTTCCACCACAGTGTTCTGGTGACCTGCAGCTTATCTGAGTCTGGGAGGAATGCCCTGTGATCCTCCCAGGACAGCAGACGGTGGAAGGCCGATACAGAGCAGCTCCCAGGTCCCCTCTTCCCTGCCTTCCTTAGAACCTGTCATGAGACAGTTTCTCATGGCATCCTGGGTTCTGACAAGGCATAGAACCTTCAGCCCTGCCTAACTTAGAGCAGAGCTGTAGAATACAAAACCCCTTAGCAGCAGTCCAGAATAGGCTCCTCATTAACAGAGTACCCACAGCCCACACTGCAGGTGTCAGCCCCTCTTGCTGTGGTGTGTGGGACAAAGATCACAGGGAGCAGGCACCTTTGGCTTCTTCTTCCTTCTGCTGACGATGTAACAGAGAAACTGTCTGAGTCTGAAGAGGCTCGCTCTATCTCTGCCAGTCAAATCAGACAGGCAAGGTCTTAGCCTTGCCTTGTCTTGTGGAAGTGTGCTTGACAACATCATACCTAACAACGAAAAGTTGAACGATTTCCCTTCGAGATGGGAAAGGACAATGACGTCTCCTATCTCTATTCAACAACGTGCCAGAAATCCTAGCCAGTGAAGAAAAGAAAAAGGTGTAAGAATTGCGAAGAAAAACAGAAAACAGTCATTGTTCACAAATGATATGGTTATATAAGTTGGAAAGCCAAAAGAATCTACAGATAAAATTATTATAAAGCTTGATCGGCAAAATACAGAGTCAGTACTCAAAATTCAGTTTTATTTCAACATACCAACAAAAAAAGTAAAATAACTTTGATCTTAGAATTCTATTTATGGGCCGGGCACGGTGGCTCAAGCCTGTAATCCCAGCACTTTGGGAGGCCGAGACGGGCGGATCACGAGGTCAGGAGATCGAGACCATCCTGGCGAACACGGTGAAACCCCGTCTCTACTAAAAAATACAAAAAACTAGCCGGGCGAGGTGGCGGGCGCCTATAGTCCCAGCTACTCGGGAGGCTGAGGCAGGAGAATGGCGTGAACCCGGGAGGCGGAGCTTGCAGTGAGTTGAGATCCGGCCACTGCACTCCAGCCTGGGTGACAGAGCGAGACTCCGTCTCAAAAAAAAAAAAAAAAAAAGAATTCTATTTATGATACCATCAGATACTTAGGACTAAATTTAACAAAAGATGTGTAATACTGCACAGAAAACTATAAAACATTACTGAGAGATATGAAATACAACATAAATAACAGGGATATCATATTCAATTAGTCAAAGATTCCACATTACAAAAAAGTAGTTCTACCCAAATTAATCTACAAATCCAATTAAATTCTAATCAGGGTCCTAACATATTTCTTTTCTTTTTTTTTCTTTTTTTTTTTTTTTGTATTTTTCATAGAGATAGGGTTTCACTATGTTGCCCAGGCTGGTCTCGAACTCCTGGACTCAAGCAATCCACCCTCCTTAGCATCTCAAAGTGTTGGGATTACAGGCAAGAGCCACAGTGCCTGGCCTCCTTAAGAAGTCTTAAATGGCAAGCCACAGAGTGAGGTGGAAATATTTGCAACACAAATAACCAAAGAAGGGATGATATCCAAAATATATAAGCAACTCCCATAAGGAAAAAAAAAAAATTTGGGCAAGACATTTGAATATGCATTTCACAAAAGGTTTCCTAAGTAACCAACATAAAATTATTCAACCTCATTAGTAATAAGTGAAAATGCAGATTAAAACCAAGAGATACTACTATAAATCCACCAGAATGGTTAAAGTTAATAATACTGACAATACTAAGTATTGGCAAAGATATGGAACAAAATGAACTCTCAAACACTCTTTGGGGCATGTAATTTTGTACAACCACAGACGAGGAATACTGTTTGGCAATTATCTAAAATTGTACATATGCATATCCGACGACCCAGGACTTTCACTGCTGGCTAAATACACAAAAGAATTATATACACATATGCACTAAAACACGTGCACAAGGCAAGGTGCAGTGGCTCACACCTGTAGTCCCAGCACTTTGGGAGGCCAAGGCAGGCAGATCACTTGAGCTCAGGAGTTCCAAGACCAGCCTGAGCAACAGGATAAAACTCCACCTCTACAAAAAAGTACCAAAAAAAAAAAAAAATAGCCAAGCATGGTGGTATGCACCTGTAGTCCCAATTACTTGGGAGGCCGAGGTAGGAGGATCACTTGAGCCCAGAAGGTCAAGGCTGCAGTGAGCCATGATCACAACACTGCACTCCAGTCTGGGTGACAAAGCGAAACTGTCTCAAAAAAAAAAAAAAAAAGCCGGGCACGGGGGCCCACATCTGCAATCCCAGCACTTTGAGAGGCTGAGGCAGGTGGATCATTTGAAGCCAGGAGTTCGAGACCAGTCTGGTCAACATGGCAAAACCCTATCTCTACCAAAAATACAAAAAACAGCTGGGTGTGGTGGTGGGCGCCTGGAATCCCAGCTACTCAGGAGGCTTAGGCAGGAGAATCGCCTAAATCCAGGAGACGGCAGTTGCAGTAAGCAGAGATCACACCACTGCACTCCAGCCTGGGCAACAGAGTGAGACTCCGTCTCAGAAAAAAAAAAAAAAGACTTTACAAGAATAGTCATAGTGGCATAATCCATAATGGCCCAAAACTAGAAACAACCTAAACATCCATCAGTAATATAATAAACTATAGTATATTTATACAACAGAATACTATTTAGCAATGAAAATGTACAGCTGCATACAAATCTAAATCTTACAAACAAAATGTTGAGTCGAAGGATTCCATGCACATGAAGATGCAAAAGTCAAAACTATGCCGAAACTAAAAAGGTCTACACACACAGAAAAAAGCAAGAAGGTAATTCCCCTACAATCAGGACAGAGATTACCTTTACGAGACAAGGACTGGGCTGTGACTGGGAAGCTTCAAGGAAAGCTTGTGGAATGCCAGTGAGGTCCTAATGCTGGACCCACATCATGGTTGCACAAGTGTCTGATTCATACATTGTAAAGCTTTCCTTTTGTTTTACATACTTTTCTACATATGTGTTACATTCAAGAAGGGCTTCAAGGCCGGGAGCAATAGTTCATGCCTGTAATCCCAGCATTTTGGGAGGCCAAGACAGGAGGATCATTTGAAGCTATGAATTCGATACCAGGCTGGGCAAAAAAACAAAACCCAATCTCCACAAAAAACAATTTTTAAAATTATCCAGGCAAGGTGGCAAGCACCAGTCGTCCCAGCTACTGAGGAGGCTGAGGCAGGAGGATCACTTGAGCCCAAGAGTTTGAGGATGCAGTGAGCTTTGATCTCACGACTGCATCCAGCCTGGGCAACAGAGTGAGACCCTCTCTCTAAAAAACAAATTAAAAATAGGCTGGGCACGGTGGCTCACGCCTGTAATCCCAGCACTTTGCAAGGCTGAGGCGAGCAGATCACCTGAGGTCAGGAGTTTGAGACGAGCCTAGCCAACATGGTGAAACTCCATCTCTACTAAAAACAAAAATTAGCCAGGTGTGGTTGCCTATGACTGTAATCCCAGTTACTTGGGAGGCTGAGGCAGGAGAATCGCTTGAACCTGGGAGGCGAAGGTTGCCATGAGACGAGATCATGCCACTGCACTCCAGTCTGGGCAAAACTCCATCTCAAAAAAAAAAAAACAGTTAATTAATTAAAAATAAATACATAACTAATGGCTTCAAGAAAGAATTCCTTCAAAAGATAAATTATATTCCTACAGTAAAATTATGTTTAAGGTCTGACTTTTATTTCTTGAGAAATTTTTACAATTTCAGAGATACTTAATTTTTTTTTTTTTTTTTTTGAGATGGAATCTCGCTCTGTCACCAGGCTGAGTGCAACGGCGTGATCTCGGCTCACTGTAACCTCCGCGTCCCAGGTTCAAGCGATTCTCCTGCCTCAGCCTCCCAAATAGCTGGGACTACAGGCGTGCACCACCACGCCCAGCTAATTTTTGTATTTTTAGTAGAGACAGGGTTTCACCATGTTGGCCAGGATGGCAGACACTTAATTTAAGGTCACAAATTTTCGTCCCATTGGGTTTTTTTTTTTTTTTTGAGACGGGGTCTCGCTCTGTCACCCAGGCTGGAGTGCAGTGGTACAATTCCGGTTCACCGCAACCTCCGCCTCCAGGGTTCAAGCAATTCTTGTGCCTCAGCCTCCAGAGTACCTGGGATTACAGGCATGCACCACCACACCCAGGTAGTTTTTCTTATTTTTTAGTAGAGATGGGTTTTCGCCAGGTTGGTCAGGCTGGTCTTGAACTCCTGGCCTCAAGTGATCCACCCACCTCAGTCTGCCAAAGTGCTGGGATTACAGGCGTGAGCCACTACGCCTGGCCTGATTACCTTACTTCCATGCAAAAGGGCTTCCAAACATAAATGCATAACAATGAGAAAAAATAAAAATAATATATACAAAAAGGCTGTCACATAAAAATTATCTATTCATCACTTAGCACACCATAATAAAGAAAGTTAAAAGGAATACAGGTGTTTAGGTTCATTCTTTGGTGAACAACTAAAAATGACTGTTCAAGAGTTGCCACCTTTCTGAAGCACAGCCCTGATCATGCATCTCCTACTCAAAAATCTTTCACAGCTACACACGCAGTATCTCAAGACTGGAAGGAACCTTAAAAATCACCTAGTGGACCGGGCACGGTGGCTCACACCTGGAATCCTAGCACTCACTCTGGGAGGCCAAGACAGGCCGATCACCTGAGGTCGGGAGTTCAAGACCAGCCTGACCAACATGGAGAAATCCCATCTCTACTAAAAATACAAAATTAGCTGGACATGGTAGCGCATGCCTATAATCCCATCTATTCGGGAGGCTGAGGCAGGAGAATCGCTTGAACCCGGGAGGCGGAGGTTGCGGTGAGCCGAGATCACACCACTGTACTCCAGCCTGGGCAACAAGACCGAAACTCCATCTCAAAAAAAAAAAAAAATCACCTAGCACCAGGTTCAATGCCTGCAACCTAGAAGAGGACGCACTACCTCATAAAAACATTCACACCATCACTGAACAGCCATGGCTTTAAAAAAATAAAAAGGAATAGTAAAATGGAAGGTGGAAGAGAGGGAGAAATCAAGAACCCCACATACATTTCCACTTAAGCACCCAGTAGTGTCCTTTAACAAATTAAGGCCGGGCGCGGTGGCTCAAGCCTGTAATCCCAGCACTTTGGGAGGCCGAGACGGGCGGATCACGAGGTCAGGAGATTGAGACCATCCTGGGTAACACAGTGAAACCCCGTCTCTACTAAAAATACAAAAACTTAGCCGGGCGAGGTGGCAGGCGCCTGTAGTCCCAGCTACTTGGGAGGCTGAGGCAGGAGAATGGCGGGAACCCAGGAGGCGGAGCTTGCAGTGAGCTGAGATCCGGCCACTGCACTCCAGCCTGGGTGACAGAGCGAGACTCCGTCTCAAAAAAAAAAACAAAAAAAACAAAAAAAACAAATTAAGAAACCCGAGAGGAAGTGCAGGAATCATACATTCTGTTCTGGATGTGCTCAGTTTGAGCGGCATCCAAATGGAAACATTCAGTGGCAATTAGATACAGTGGTCCTCAGACTCAGGAGAGAGGTAAAAACTGAAGACATAAAAATGAATACTCAGCATATAGGTGAAAAACGAAACACAAAGTGATGAGAAACCCCAAAGAAATTCAAACATTTAATAAATGAGCATAGAATGACTCAAAAGGTGACTGAGAGGCCAGGCACAGTGGCTCACGCCTGTAATCCCAACACTTTGGGAGGCCGAGGCGGACACATCGCCTGAAGGCAGGAGTTCCAGACCAGCCTGGCCAACACGGTGAAACCCCATCTTCACTAAAAATACAAAAATTAGCTGGGCGTGGTGATGCACGCCTGTAATCCCAGCTATTCGAGAGGCTAAGGCAAGAGAATCACTGGAAACCAGGAGGCGGAGGTTGCAGTGAGCCAAGATTGTGCCACTGCACCCCAGTCTGGGTGACAGAGCAAGACTCTGCCTCAAAAAAAAAAAAAAAAAAAAAGGTGACAGAGAAAGAGCCCAGAGAACCAGCAAGAAAAACAGAAAAGGGCTCTGAAGACCTCAAGAGAAGAGGGAGCTTTACAAAGGAAGGAGAGGTGTCCCCTCTGTCATATGTTGCTGTGGCAGGCAGTCCTGAAATGGCTACGAATGATTTGCCTCCCAGTATTCACGCCATTGTGAAATCCCGCCTTGAGTGTGCCGGACCTAGTGGCTGGCTGATAACAGAATACATCAAGTGATAGCACATCACTTCCAAGATAAGGTTACAAAAAGATTCTGGCTAATATCTGTCCTCTTCCCTGACAGAGCTTTTGATACAGAAGTAGCGAGATACCATATTTTAAGTAATCATATTTTAAGTAATCGTATGCCGAAACCCAAACGGCAAGGGACTGATCTCTCCAGCAAGCAGCCAACAAGGACCTGAGGCCAACTGCCTCGCGAGTGAGCTTGGAAACAGCCTCCCCAAGTAGAGCTTTGAGATGACTGCAGCCTTGTAAGAGATCCTGCATCATAGGTACCAACCACACCCACATTCCTGACCTACAAAAACTGGGAAACAATAAACGTTTCTTAAGTTAGGGGGTAATTTGTTACCTAGCCGATAGACAACTACTACAGCTGCTAAGAGGTTAAACAAAAACAGGATAAACAATAAAATAGACATTGGCTATTGTCATACGTATTTTCACTAGCTATTTTCAGTTTCACTGAAATGGTGGCAAGACAGAAACAAGACAGAAATAGGTTGAGAAGGAAGTCACAGGTGAAGAAACAGAGATATATAGCAAATGCAGACAACTCAAACAGTTTGTAAAGCAGAGAGCAACTTGAAGCAATAAAGTATGAATCTGGAGTCTTTTATCAAGATGAAGAGACATTTTAAAGTTTAAATGATGATAACATGAAGCCAATAGGGTGGAAAAATACACTCTCATGGAACTTCATTCTTTAATCAAGAAACTCTGGCCAGGCGTGGTGGCTCACGCCTGTAATCCCAGCACTTTGGGAGGCCGAGGCGGGTGGATCACCTGAGGTCGGGAGTTCAAGACCAGCCTAACCAACATGGAGAAACCCCGTCTCTACTAAAAATACAAAATTAGCCAGGCATGGTGGTGCATGCCTGTAATCCCAGTTACTCGGGAGGCTGAGGCAGGAGAATCGCTTGAATTCAGGTGGCGGAGGTGCGGGGAGCCGAGATCACGCCATTGCACTCCAGCCTGGGCAAAAAGAGCCAAACTCCGTCTCAAAAAAAGAAACTCCTCTAAAAGTCCTCGACCCTCAACTTCCTTGGGAAATGTTCTTGCTACCTCTCTGCCTTAACTGAAACCTGGCTTTCCAATCAGGACACCTCTTCTCATACAGTCCTTTTAAAAGAAAGCTACTCAGTCTCTTACACGCCACACCTAATACTGGGAAATGAGGACGGTACCTTCCTTTCTGCCAGTGCCAGTTCCAGACCACTGTTCCCGAATCCTTATGTAAAAGGCTTAGTCTAATTCCCATGCCATTCAGCAGCACAGTCTTTGACCTCTACCTCTTCACTACCAGCTAATGACCACCTGGACATCCCCCATACTCAGTGAGGATATGCTGGCAACTAGTTCACAGCTGCCATTATCCTCTATGCCACCAGTTTTGCTACCATCCTGTGTCATTTCAATAAATGTATGGATGAGTTGTCTAACGCCAAGTTCCTCAAACCCATGATCCTCAATAAGCACTTCTGTATTTCCTGGGGATAGCCATTCAACAGGTTGTGAATTCACATTATTATGCTAGCATCCATTCATTCACCAAGTATTTAGTAAGTATCTAATAGATAGTTCCTGACCTCAAGAAATCTAGGACACATATGTTCATACTTTCCACAAAGATGGCATGAAAAATCCTAGCTGACGTCTAGATAAATTCCAACTACTGCATTTCCTTTATTTATCAGTCAAGTAACCAAGTCAATTCTAGGCAACTACTGTCTGAAGTGACTTAGTGAATCCATGTTTGATCCTAGCAGTCACTATTTCCCTTGACAGGCTTCTAAAACTATCTTTTAAATAATCTATTCTAAAACAGTGCCTGGGCAACATAATGACGCCTTGTCTCTCTACAAATTTTTTTTTAATTAGCCGGGCATGGTGGCACATGGCTACAGTCCCAGCTACTCTGGAGGCTGAGGTGGGAAGATCATTTGAGCCCAGGAATTCAAGGTTGCAGTAAGCTATAGCCACAACATTGCATTCCAGACTGAATAACAAAGACCCTTCTCAAAAAGTATAAAATATTGCCAGTGTTCAATATCAAAGTGGAAGATAAAATATTTTTTATATTTATGCAATTTTAAACTAGGTAAGGAATGTCATATTACACAAAATTTCACTAGTTAAAAAGAAAAAACAAGAAACTGCAAACAGTGATTGCCTACAGAAAGAACTAGATGGGATAGGAGAGACTTTTAACTGTATATTCTCTTACACTTTCTAATTTAGCACATATATTACCTATTTCTTAAAATAAGTGTACATAAAATTAACAACAATAAAAAGTCATGTACCTTTCCTTAGTACTCCCAGATTGCCTATTTTGTTCTGAAAAGAATGAATATTTTTTTAATTAGAGATGGGGTCTCACTATGTTGCCCAGGCTGGAGTGCAGTGGCTACACACATATGTAAGCACAGCACACTATAGCCTTGATCTCCTGGACTCAAGCAATCCTCCTGCCTCAGCCTCCAGAGCAGCTGGGACTACAGGCATGTGACACTGTGCCTGGCTGAAATATTTCTTAAAAATCAACCTGGAGCGGGAAGGGGGGAGTGGGGAGGGATAGCATTAGGAGATATACCTAATGTAAATGACAAGTTAATGGGTGCAGCACACCAACATGGCACATGGATACATATGTAATAAACCTGCACTTTGTGCACAGGTACCCTAGAACATAAAGTATTAAAAAAAAAAAGTCAACCCGGAGAATGAGGCCAGGCGCGGTGGCTCATGCCTGTAATCCCAGCATTTTGGGAGGCCGAGGCGGGTGGATCACGAGGTCGAGCATCCTGGCTAACACAGTGAAACCCTGTCTCTACTAAAAATACAACCAAAAAAAAAAAAATAGCCAAGCATGGTGGCGGGCACCTGTAGTTCCAGCTACTCCGGAGGCTGAGGCAGGAGAATGGCGTGAACCCAGGAGGCGGGGCTTGCAGTGAGCAGAGATTGCACCACTGCACTCCAGCCTGGGCGACAGAGCGAGACTCCCTCTCAAAAAAAAAAAAACCCAGAGAAGTAAAAAACTAAAAGTAAAAGACTCTTACATTTGTTTCATCTATCTCACACTAAAACATATTTAGTCATTTCTCTGTTATTAGACATTATAATTAAGCAGAATTCTCTTATTCAACATTCTGACACAACTTCAAACAATGACACAGTTGATCGTTCCCTCCTTCTTGAAAGCTTCCTTTCCTTCACTTCTAGAACATCATACTCCCCTGGTTTTCCTCCGAACTCAATTATTTCTCATCACTCTACTGGTTCCTCTTCATTTCCCCCCATGTATCTAGAAGGTAAGTTTCATGAAGGTGACGATTTTTGTCAGGTTTATATCCCCAATGCCTAAAAAGGTACACAGAAGAACCATACTCACTAAGTAGCTTCTGAATGAATAAGGGAATGAATCAGCCCCCAAGGCTCAGATGCTTGGATCTCTTCTCTACCAAAATTCACTCCCCTGATGATCTCACCTATCTCACAATTGTAAGTACTACAAATAAGCTGCAAACAGTCACATTTCTCACTCTTCCTGGACATCACCCTCAACTTCTGGTTTCTCCACAAACACGCTCCACCAATTACCATCTCCATTTAAGTTACCGGCAACTTTATTCTTCTAGTTACTCAGGCCAACCTTACTCTTTATTCTTCTGTCTGGCCCACATCCCACAAACAATCACCAACAAATTCTATAGGTCTACCCTCAAAATATATCCAAAATCCAACCCCTTCTCAGCATTTCACCTTGGTCAGAGACACTCTCACCTGAAACAGTACAACATAGGCTCCTGACTACTGCCCTTACTTTTATTTATTTATTATTTATTTGAGATAGCCTCCCTCCCTCTGTCACCCAGGCTGGAGTGCAATGGCGGAATGACAGCTCACTGCAACCTCAAACGCAAGTGATCCTCCTGCTTCAGTCTCCTGAGTAGCTGAGACTGTAGGCACATACTGCCATGCTAATTTTTTTTTTTTTTTTTAAAGACAGAGTCTTCCTTTGTCGCCTAGGCTGGAGTGCAATGGTACGATCTCCACTCACTGCAACCTCCACCTCCTGGGTTCGAGAGATTTTCCTGCCTCAGCCTTGCGAGTAGCCAGGATTATAGGCATGTGCCACCACCCCCAGCTAATTTTTTTGTATTTTTAGTAGCAATGGGGTTTCACCATGTTGACTAGGCTGGTCTCGAACTCCTGACCTCATGATCCACCCGCCTCAGCCTCCCAAAGTGCTAGGATTACAGGCGTGAGCCACCGCGCCTGGCCTAATTTTTTTATTTTTGTAGAGACATGGTGTCGCTACAGTGCCTGGCCATCCTCCCACCTCGGCCTCCCAAAGTGCTGGGAGACCTGTTCACTACTACGATACCAGCATCTGGGATATGGGGTACATAATATGTATTTAATACATACTTATTAAGTAAAAATAGTATTCACAGTAAAACTTCAAATGATGTTAGTGAACCAGCTAATTATGTGCCCAAAGTGTTCTAAATACATGAATTAATTCATATTCATTTAACCAGTTTAAGAGGTTAGGTACTACTGTTATTATTTCTATTTTGCAGATGAAGAAATTAAGGCACAGGTTAAGGCTAGGATATAAACAACATTAAGCAGTTTGCCCTACATCATACCATGGCAAAGCCAGGATTTGAACTCAGGCACCCTGACCCCAGAACCCACACTCTAATACACTGAAACACTTGGTGAGCAACAAATTTCAATTATATTCCCCACACACACACGAAAAAGAAAAACACTTATATTCCACATAATCTGTATGCTGTTTATTTTATTATATGTCTCTGAAAACTGATAATCAATGTAATGATTCTTGACCAAAATACTTCATTCCTTGATCTTTCTCCACTAGTGTTTCTGATGGAATATGTGTAAAATACACATTTAACAACTCTCATACTACTTCTAAAAGTAAACATAGTGTAAAACCGAGCAGCTGTTGCTATGAGAACCTTCACTTTTTTTTTTTTTTTTTGAGACAGAGTCTCGCTCTGTGAGCCAGGCTGCAGTGCAGTGGCGCAATCTCGGATCACTGCAACCTCCACCTCCAAGGTTCCAGCGATTCTTCTGCCTCAGCCTCCCGAGTAGCTGGGGTTACAGGTGTGCGCCACCATGCCTTCCTAATTTTTGTATTTTTAGTAGAGATGAGGTTTCACTTGGCCAGGTTAGTCTTGAACTCCTGACCTTGTGATCCGCCTGCCTCGGCCTCCCAAAGTGCTGGGATTACAAGTGTGAGCCACAGAGCCCAGTTGAGAACCTTCACTTTTAAGTTTGCAGTATTAATGCTGAATTAACAGACTGGCATACTTATCTATGACATAGGTAATAAAGCAAAAAAAAAACACCTCAGTAGACTCAACAAGGATATCACAAGTAATGACTAGCAAGCAACATTTTTTGAAAAATAAAATGTAGGCACAAGAAATGCTAAACGAAATAGCTTACTTGGCCGGGCGCGGTGGCTCAAGCCTGTAATCCCAGCACTTTGGGAGGCCGAGACGGGCGGATCACAAGGTCAGGAGATCGAGACCATCCTGGCTAACACGGTGAAACCCCGTCTCTATTAAAAAATACAAAAAAACTAGCCGGGCGAGGTGGCGGCGCCTGTAGTCCCAGCTACTCGGGAGGCTGAGGCAGGAGAATGGCGGGAACCCGGCAGGCGGAGCTTGCAGTGAGCTGAGATCCGGCCACTGCACTCCAGCACGGGCGGCAGAGCGAGACTCCGTCTCAAAAAAAAAAGAAAAAAAAGAAAAAAAAAAAAAAAGAAAGAAATAGCTTACTTTTACCTTAGACTTTCCCTAAATTATGTGATTTCATTCCTACAAGGACAAGAATCACAGCTTACTACCAGCCATGCAAATGTCATTTTAGGAGTACACACAAGTTTTACCCAGTATCTTAGTTCACATTTGTCCCAGTTAATTAAGTTTATGTATAATTTAAAAGCCAAAACTAGATATGTCAATTTTAAGTTTTCCTTCTAACTAATCCAAAGTCAAAACTATTCACTTTATCAAATGAATTAACTGAATACAGTTATTTATTTATAATTATAAATTGGACCACACACTTTCTCACTTAATACCTATTATGTCCTGTTTCCCATACCTCTCTACAAAGTAGAAGTATTTGCTGGAAGACAATAATCTGCTCATCAAGTAGGCACTTAGAAAAAGCACTGATCTGCAACTACTGAAATTCGTATCTGTATATTTCTCTTTTGGGTTAAGGAAAACACTTCTCTGGCTATTTTTCCAAATAAACTGGGTAAGCCTTGGGAAAGTCACTGCTTAAATCCCACTTTCTGACAGCTCCTCTTCCTCCATTAATGAATTATTGAGAGCCATGTCTACTTCCATCCATTACATAATACATGTCTATCATGGGACCTGTTTTCTGAACAAGAAATAGCTTAAATGACACTAACTGATAAGTAGAGCCAGTGAATATTGTAATCTAACAGGGGGCAGGAATCCAGAAAACAAGATTCTGATTTACAGTGCTAAGTTGTGAAAAAGTGATGTGAAGAACATGGAACACTGTTTATTCTTAGTAATATTTCCATACAAAGTGAGACACATGCCCCCAAAATGTTTTTAAAGCACTTGACTCCAAGAACATTTCTCTGAAATTCAGGGACCTACCAAAAAAAAAGTTCCATTTCATTTTAAAGTGTTTTAATAAAGACCGCAAGAAGTATAACTGCAAACGGAGAAATAAAATTTCAACAATTTAGCACTGAACACAAAATGTCTAAAAGTCAAGGTTTGCTGGGCAACACGCTGTAAAAGACGGTTGTACTTTAAAACATTTCAGCATTTTTTCATATAATTAGCTCCAACAGAACTGTTCAAATTGTTCACTTGATCCACCCAAAGTAGTCAACCACAACCACCTGCAACTATTATTCAGAAACGTGCCTTCCAAAGCAACCACCTGATCTGGGGCCTTCTCTCAAGGGACCAGGATACAGCCTGTAAAAGGGTGGTATAAAGAGATCTTTTAGGCACAGGGGGATAAAAAATCTGGAAGACACCACCTTGAAGGAGCTAAGAGAAATGCGACCCAAATGGTGGCTGCCAGAACGAAGTTGTCTAAACCGAAGATCTCCCTCTTCTTGGGTGTAAAACTTTCAGATCCATCCATACTCAGTTTACCTGAGCCAAAGCACCTTCCCTCTCCGAGCCCCCATCCAACCCGCTAGAAGGAAAAGAATCGAACTCTAAAGTAGAAACGTGACAGATCCAGTGCAATAAAATAGGTTCTCCGACTGCCTCAAAGGTAACATGCACGGCTCATCGTCCTTTTGAAATACAACACTTCATCTTTTATCTCACCATTTCATCAAAAAGAAAAGAATCATCTTCAGCATTTTACATCACTCACCTAACCCAAAGATCCACCCTGACCGCACCCCAACCTCATGGCTCCCCAATTTCTCCGTCTGCCCACTACCTGGTCCGCAGCTTCACTAGTCCTAAGCCTCCCCCCCTCCGCTCCCCAAGTGCCCAGAGCCCCAGACCCCAGTCCCCGACCTCCCGCCCCAGGATCCCCACATCCACCGCCTCGGCTCCCGCCCAATCCCGGAGCCTGGCTGGGTGGAGCCGGCGGGTGGGCGCCGTGGTCTGGGTGGGGCCCGCCCCTCCCCACCCCCGGGCTGGCCGGGAGGGGGAGGGGGTCGCGAAGCCTCACCTACAGCTCCGCCCCTCCCCGGGGGCGCGTCGCCCAGCCCAGCCCGGGCCGTGAGCAAGAAGCTGGGCAGGAAAGGCAAAAAGCCTCAGCGCTAGCGACACGGGGGAAGCTCTGGGTCCCGCGCGACTTCCGCGCTGCCGCCGCCGTCGCGCCCGTCTCACCCTTCTCAGGGCTGCCGCTGCTGCTGCTGCCGCCGCTGCCGCCCGGGCGCCGCCGCCGCCACTACCGCCGCCACCGCCACTACCACAGCCGCCGCCGCCGCCGCCACAGCACGGCCCGGGCGCCCGCGACGTCACCGCGCCCCGCCCCCTGCGCGAGACACCTAGCCCCGCCCCCAGCCCCGCCGCGGGCGCAGCGCGCCTCCCCGGGCTCCCGGCCCGGCTGCCTCCCTTTCCCTCAGCCTCCCGGGAGCGTGACGCGGCGGCCAGGGGGCCTCCGGGCGCCTTCCGGGACACGCGGGTGAGGAACTGGGAAGCGGGGGAAATTCGGCGCCGCGGCGGTCGATCAGCACCGAAACGGAGCGAGGGGCGCGGAGCGGCCCTGCGTACACACACGCGTACCCACTCACACACACGACCCCTGCGGCCCGGGAGGGGAGAGCCGGGGTCTGCTCCGCGAGCGCGGGGCGGCGCTTGTCTCTTCCCGCTTGCCGTAGGAAGTGGACGCTGGAAGCCCGAGGAGCCGCGTCGCGTCTTCCCGAACCTAAGTGGCGCCCCGCCCCCTTCTTCCCGTGGCCCGTTACCCGCGCCCGGGGCCGCCCAGCGCCGCGGGACCAGCGCGGGGACCGACCGTGGCTGCTGGGGGCACGCTTTGTTCCACCAAAGCTGGTTTTTTGCCCCTTAGCTTGGCGGAACGTGGCCGCGAAATGAGCGGCCATCTGACCTGAGACTCGCGGGGCTGCGCACACGGGCATCGCCGAGGACCCCAGCAATGGACGTCGTGTTCTGTGGTGATCCGGCCCGGACGCGGGGAGCGTGGGCGGAAATTAGTGTCCCGGTTCCGACCCTGCGCGGTGCCCGACGCGGCTTCGGGAGCTGTGTATTTGGCCTCCGACAGCTAGGCGAGTCGGCGGGCGGCTGGGGCCTGGAGCAACCCGGTTTTCTCGTGCAGACTCGCAGCCGGTTTGGGTTTTGGTTTTTTTTTTTTCTGGAACCATGCAGAGGGTAGCTACGGCCATTAATTTAAGGATGTAGATAAGCTTATCTCTAAATCAAGAAAGTAAGAATGGTGTGAATTATATTTATTCCCAGCCTTCCAGTGTTTATTAAAATAATTCTCGGTGTCCTTAAAAGGAGTTAAAAGCCATCATTTTACTCCTACTCACCTCCGCCACCGTAATTAACCACTGCCTCATAATCCCACTAACAAATTCCAGTCGCTTCTCTGCGTTCACATGCATTCACTCACCCGTTTCTACTGTTTTTCATCCTGCCCGGACTCTTAATTGTTCCCTCCCAGGATCGACATGCACTTGGATGATTGCAGTTCCTGGGCCTGCTGTCATCTCTCCATTCAGTACTTCCCACATACGACTACCAACTGTTAGACGATGTGCTGCCAGACCAGCATTTCATTTCTTGGACATCCGGCTATTTACCCAGGAAAAGTCATCCTTTGACTTTTCTCATCTGACTCGTGATCTGCCCATCTTGTTACTCCCTAGCAGTGTGGTAAGGTAAGAGAAAATAGAACTGAGAGTCAATAGATCTTTCTGTTCTCATTCTCCAACTGTCTACTTGTGTGGCCTCAGGCAAATCATTCTACTTGTGGTCTTACTTAACTGTAAAGTGAGGTTTGAAGTCGGTGTCTGAGATACATCGTGTCCTTAAAATACGTGGATCTGGAGAGTTAAGTTGCTGAGCGCTATGTTATACACAGAAATACTGTCCTAACACAGATTCAGATTTTTATTTTTTATTTTTTGCCACCACACTGGCAACAAATATTATTTTCCTACCCTGCTCCAGAGATCTTTTTTAAAACCTACATTTAGGATTTTTTGTTAAAGCTAGCTACCCAAGCACATGTATTTACTGCCTCTTCTTCCTGAGACCCCATAAAATGATGATAAATAAAAATGATACAAAATAGAAAAGGAGAAGGGGGGCATCGGAAGATAATTGTTTTTCAATTCGACATGTGAAAAGTAAGTGTGGTCTGACAAAATAAAATGAAGAAAACCATAATGTGGAATGGGTGTAGAGGGTGCTGCAGAAAGGAAGGGGGGGCTGTCAGCCCAGAACTGCTTTAGGGAGACCGAGATTTGGAGATACCTACAAGACAGAGCGAGAGTGAGAAGCAGGATTGAGAACAGGGAGACTAAATAAAGGTCTATATGAGGAAGAACAGAACTCTCCCTCTGTCTCAGATACAATATCTAGGCATTTATCCCAGGCTAAAATTAAGTATTCTGATAATCTGGGGAGATTTGGGCTAACTGAGTATTGAATGGCCTAAGAGTAAAGCATTCTTTATCCTAGCACAATAGCTGATTTCCTACCCACCCACTGTAAAGTGAAGTTGGGCAGGTTGGCAGGAACTTCCTGCTGTGGTTTGGATGTGGTATTTTTGTCTCGACCACATCTATGTTGAAATTTGATTACCAGTGTGATAGTATTGGGACGTGGGTCCTGGTGGAAGGTGTGTGGGTCATGGGGGCAGATTCTTCATGAAGGACTTGGTGTCATTCTTACAATAGTGAGTTCTCCCACTTGCGACACTACATTGGTTATCAGGAGAATGGATTTGCTCCTTTGAGAGTGGCTTGTTTTAAAGCCAGGACTCACCTCGGGTTTGATTTCTCTTTGCATGTGCACAGACACTTTTCCTTGACCTTCTCCGCCATGTTTTGATGCAGCATGACACCAGAACTGAGCAGATGCTAGTGCCTTGCTGCTTGTAGAGCCTGCAGAATTGTGAGCTAAATAAACCCGTTTTCTTTATAAATTACCCAGCCGCAGGCATGCCTTTATAGCAACATAAAATAGACTAAGACACCTCCCAAGTTCACAAGACTCCCCATCAGCATTCCAACTGCCTCATCTTATGTATGAACAGACAACTAAGCGTTACTAGATTTTTAAGAGAAGTCTCCAACATGGAGTGTGGGGGAGATAAACAGAAACCTCAGAGAATGTAGAAAGGAAAACCTAATTAGTATACTAGCATACTCAGATGAAGTAACAATCCAAGGTTTAAAAGTAGATCTTGAAATTTAAAATAAATTGCCAAATTATAAATTTAATTAAAATATTGAGAGGTAAAATCACTGAACTTTTAAAGAAAATAGAAGGAGCCTGGGCAACATAGTGAGACCCTGTCTCTGTAAAAACTGTTTTAAAACTTAACCGGGTCCGGTGATGTGCACATGACATCCTGGAGGACACCCCAGCTACTCAGGAGGCCGGGGTGTGAGTATTGCCTGATCCTGGGAGGTCAAGGGAGCCGTGAGCCAGGATGGTGGTGCTGCACCCTGGCCTGGGTTACAGAGCAAGAGACCTGACTTCAAAAAAGAAAAGAAAAAGAAAATAGGGCCGGGTGCAGTGGCTCGCGCCTGTAATCCCAACACGTTAGGAGCCTGCACCCCAGTCTGGGTGACGGAGCAAGAGACCTTATTTCAAAAAAGAAAATAGGGCTCGGTGCTGTGGCTCACGTACGCAATCCCAACACTTTAGGAGGCCAAGGCAGGCAGATCATTTGAGACCAGGAGTTCAAGACTAGCCTGGGCAACATGGCAAAACCCTGTCTCTACAAAAAAAAAAAAAATAAGAAAAATAAGCCAAGTGTGGTGGCGTATGCCTGTAATCCCAGCTACTCAGGTGAATGAGGTGGGAGGATGGCCTAAGCCCAGGAGGCAGAGGTTGCAAGCTTGCAGTGAGCTGAAATAACACCACTGCACTCCAGCCTGGGCAACAGAGCCAGACCCTGTCTCAGTAAAAAAAAAATAATAAAATAAATAAATAAATAAATAAATATACAAAGAGGTGGAAATTGTGAGAGAAAATAAGATAAAGAATCAATTCAACAGGACTAATATTATGTGAGAAAGAGAAAACAAAGTAAATGAAGGACAGAAAATTATTGAAAAAAATAATGCAAGAAAATTTCCTAGAACTGAAAGAATCCACTACTACAGAACTAAAAGAAAAAAAAAATTCAACCATGTGAAATGTTTGAACTCTAAATGTAAAGAAGATTCTAAGTTTCCAAAGAGGAAAAAAAGGAGCTCATAAAAGAACAAAAATCAAACTGGCAGGCCAGGCATGGTGGCTCACGCCTGTAATCCCAGCACTTTGAGAGGCTGAGGCGGGTGGATCACGATGTCAGGAGTTTAAGACCAGCCTGGCCAACATGGTGAAACCTCGTCTCTACTAAAAATACAAAAATTAGCCTGGCATGGTAGCAGGCGCCTGTAATCCCAGCTACTCAGGAGGCCGACGCAGGAGAATCGCTTGAACCTGGGAGGTGGAGGTTTCAGTGAGCTGAGATTGTGCCATTGCACTCTAGCCTGGACAATGAGCAAAACTCCGTCTCAGAAAATAAAAATAAATTTAAAAAAAGAGTTACTTAAACGTGTGCTCGAGCAAAATGAGGAGGAAATCAGGGTATCTGACAACATCCAGTAATCACTAGATACAACTCAGGAAAACAATAAAGGGAAGTCCCAGGAGCTAAGTTGGATTGGAACAGAAGGAGAGGAGTTCTGAGAGAGAGAACTCCTGGAAAAGAGAAAATTAAACAGAACAATTAGTTACTATGATTAAAAAAAAAAAAAAAAAGAGAGAAGCTGCTGCTTTTAAGGGTTTCAACTTTTACACCCAACCTATTACTGAAGCATAGATAGTCTTGCTATCGTTAAAACAGTTTAGGCCAGGCACAGTAGCTCACATCTGTAATCCCAACACTTTTGGAGGCCGAGACAGGAAGATCACTTGAGGACAGGAGTCAGAGACCACCCCAGGCAACACAGCAAGACCCTGTCTCTACAAAAAAAATAAAAAATTAGCCGGGAATGGTGGCACACACCTGCAGTCCTTAGCTTCTTGGGAGGCTAAGGCAGGAGGATCCCTTGAGCCCAGGAGTTCAAGGCTGCAATGCACTGTAATGGTACCACTCTCCAGCCTGGGCAACAAAGTGAGACCCTGTCTCGAAAGTAAAAGCAGGCTGGATGTGATAGCTCACCCTGTAATTCCAGCACTTTGGGAAGCAGAAGGATTGCTTGAGCCCAGGAATTCAAAGCCAACCTGGGCAACATAAGGAGACCCTGCCTCTATTTTAAAAACAAGGCCAGGTCTGGTGGCTCAAACCTGTAATCCCAGCACTTTGGGAGGCCAAGGCAGGTGGATCACCTGAGGTCGGGAATTCAAGACCAGCCTGACCAACATGGAGAAACCCCATCTCTACTAAAAATACAAAATTAGCCGGATGTGGTGGCACATGCCTGTAATCTCAGCTACTCGCGAGGCTGAGGCAGGAGAATCACTTGAACCTGGGAGGCAGAGGTTGCAGTGAGCCGAGATTGCACCATTGCACTCCGTCCTGGGCGACAAGAGTGAAACTCCATCTCAAAAAAAAAAAAAAAAAAAGGCCGGGTATGTTAGCTCAGGCCTATAATCCAGCACTTTGGGAGACTGAGGCGGGTGGATCACCAGGTTAGGAGTTCAAGACCAGCCTGCCCAAGATAGTGAAATACAAAAATTAGTCGGGCATGGTGATGAGTACCTGTAATCCTAACTACTTGGAGGCTGAGGCAGGAGAATCGCTTGAACCTGGGAGCTGGAGGTTGCAGTGAGCCAAAATTGTGCCATTGCACTCTAGCCTGGGCGATACAGCAAGACTCCATCTCCAAATAAATAAATAAATAAGTTTTTTTAAAAAGTGGTGCTTGAACAATTGTATATCACATGCAAGAGAATGAAGTTGAACCCATATGTCACATATGAAAATTAGTTCAAAATTAATCAAAGACCTAAATGTAAAGCTAAAGCTAAAATACTCATAGAAGAAAATACAGTTATAAATCTTCATGATTTTGGATTAGGCAATAGTTTCTTAGCTGTGAGACCAAAGGACAAGTAACAAAAGAAAAAAATTGAGACCAGACGCAGTGGCTTCATGCCTGTAATCTCAGCACTTTGGTGGGGCCAAGGCAGGAAGATCACTTGAGCCCAGGATTCAAGACCAGCCTGGGCAACATAAAGAGACGCCCCATGTCTGCAAAAATTTAAAAGATGAGCTGGGCGTGTTGGCACGCACCTGTAGTCCTAGCTACTTGTGAGGTTGATACAGAAGGATTCCTGGAGCCCAGCAGATCAAGGCTGTAGTGAACCATGATTGTGCCACTGTACTTTATGCCTGGGTGACATACCAAGATCCTGTCTCCAAAAAAATAAAATTAATTGGACTTCATCAAAATATAAAACTTTTGTGTTGGCTGGGCGCGGTGGCTCATGCCTGTAATCCCAGCACTTTGGAAGGCCAAGGCAGGCGGATCATGAGGTCAGGAGATCGAGACCATCCTGGCTAACATGGTGAAACCCCGTCTCTACTAAAAATACAACAAGTTAGCCGGGTGTGGCCAGGCGTGGTGGCTCACACCTGTACTCCCAGCACTTTGGGAGGTCAAGGCGGGTGGATCACGAATTCAGGAGATCGAGACCATCCTGCCTAACACAGTGAAACACCGTCTCTGCTGAAAACTACAAAAAATTAGCCGACCGTGGCGGTGGGCGCCTGTAGTCCCAGCTACTCTGGAGGCTGATGCAGAGAATGGTGTGAACCCGGGAGGCGGAGCATGCGGTGAGCCGAGATTGGGCCACTGCACTGCAGCCTGGGTGACGGAGCGAGACTCTATCTCAAAATAAAGTAAAGTAAAATAAAATAAGCTGGGCGTGGTGGTGGGCACCTGTAGTCCCAGCTACTCGGGAGGCT